>NW_024470748.1:82500-127500 GCF_017639515.1 Carcharodon carcharias | reverse complement strand
CCCCCTCCCTCTCTCCCACTCCCTCCTCTTTCTCTCCCTCCCTCCCCCCACCCCTCCCCTCCAACCCTCCCCACCTCCCCCCTCCCCTCCTCTCTCCCTCCCCTCTCCCCCTCCCCCTCCTCTCTCCCTCCCCTCTCCCCCTCACCCTCCTCTCTCCCTCCCCTCTCCCCCTCACCCTCCCCCTCACTCCCTCCCCTCTCCCTCCCCCTCCCCCCACTCTCCCTCCCCTCTCCCTCCCGACCTCCCTCCCCCTCTCCCTCCCCCTCTCCCCCCTCCCTCCCTCCCTCTCTCCCCCCTCCCTCCCTCCCTCTCCACCCCTCCCTCTCTCCCACCCCAACTCCCTCCCCCTCTCCCCCTCCTTCCCTCTCCCTCCCCCCACCCATCCCCCTACCCCCACACCTCCTTCCCTCCCCCCTCCCTCCCCCCACCCCTCCACCCTCCACACTCCTCCCTACCCCCACCCCTCCCTCCCTCCCTCCCCTCCACCCCTCTCTCCCTTCACTCTCCCCTCGCTCCCCCTCCCCCCCTCTCCCTGGTCTCTCCCTCCCTACCCCCCTCCACTCTCCCTACCTCCTCTCTCTCCGTCACTCCCTCCCCTCCCCTCCCACCCCACCTCACCCCCTCCCACCTCCCTCCCTCCCCGTCTCTCTCTCTCTCTCTCTCCAATCAGTGATTGTGTCCAGCAGGGAGCGGGTTAAGGTTCAGCGCTTGTGGGAGAGGCGGAAGGAGGGAGAAGTGTGGAGGAAAAGGCTTTACTCCCGGACAGAGAAATCACAGCCCGAGTGTTCTCCTTGTGCAGGGAGGAGGGGAGCGGGAGACAGACAGAGGCAGAGAGAGGGTGGGAGAGAGGGAGAGACAGACAGAGAGAGGGAGAGAGAGGGTGGGAGAGAGAGAGAGGGTGGGAGGGAGGGAGAGACAGACAGAGAGAGGGAGAGAGAGGGAGGGAGAGAGAGACACAGACAGACAGACAGACAGACGGAGAGTGTGTTTATTCACACAGGGAAACATTGTGACCCATTGAGAATCACATTGGAGCGGCCGCGAGTGTCTAAGACACAACCCCCAACCCCTGGCACTGGCAGAGGCCGGAGCGGCTGGGCAGGGGCCGGAGAGACTGGGCAAGGGCCGGAGCGGCTGGGCAGGGGCCGGAGCGGCTGGGCAGGGTCCAGGTTCTCTGACCAGAGGCCAGCTCGCGGGGTCAGGGACATGGTCAGAGGGAGCAGAGCCTGATGCAGGAGCGGAGGATCCGGCGGACCCTGGGCTCGGTCTCCTGGCTCCTGGGGCTGGTTGTGTGGGCAGCAATCGGCCGCGGCTGGGCGGAGAGCTGGGCGCCGGGAGATACCCCCCCGGGGGGCAGTGACCGGGGAGATACCCCCCCGGGGGGCAGCGACCGGGGAGATACCCCCCCGGGGGGCAGCGACTTGGACGATGTCAGGAAGACAGGTAAGAATTTTATTTCTCTCTCTGGATTTAGACTCTTTGATTTAACAATGAAAACTTTATCTCCCCCCCCCTCCCCGTCACCCCCATCACCCCCCCTCCCCTCCCAGTCAAACCCGTGATGCTGCTAAAGACCAGGTAAATGGAAGGGAAGGAGGGAGGAACTCAGGAAAATGACAACCATCAGAGAAGTGGTACTGAGTAAATTGTTGGAGCTGCGGGCAACAAGGGCTTCATCCTAGAGTGTAAACATCTAGTGAGTTAGTTGATGCATTGGTTTTAATTTTCCAAAACCCCTTAGATTCAGAGGAGGTACCACAAGATTGGAAGATAGCAAATAACTCCATTATTCAAAAAGTGGGGGGCACAGAAAGCGGGAAACTATGGACCAGTTAGCCTAACACATGTCCTAGGGAATATGTTCGAAGCTATTATTAAAGAAGCTATACTAGGGCATTGGGATAAGCTCAAGGTCATCAGGCAGAGTCAACATGGTTTTGTGAAAGGGAAATCATGCTTAACCAATTTATTGGAGTTCTTTGAAGGAGTCACATGTGCTGTGGATAAAGGGGAATCAGTGGATGTGCTGTACTTAGATTTCCAGAAGGCATTTGATAAAGGGCCACATCGAAGGTTATTGTGGACTCATGGTCAATGGGGTAACGTATTGGAATGGACAGAAGATTGGCTGACTAACAAGAAGCAGGGAGTAGGCATAAATGGGTCTTTTTCAGGTTGACAGGATGTGATGGGTGGTGTGTCACAGGGATCAGGGCTCAGGTCTCAAATGTTTACATTTTATATAAATGGCTTGGATGAAGGGACTGAAGGCATGGTTGCCAAATTCGCTGCCACAAAGTTAGATAGGAAAGTAACATTCATAGCCCTTTAATTTCACACACCCTCCACACCCCTTTAGGGAGGAGGGATAGATATTAAGGTTATCACACACTCCGAGGGCAGGTACAGGATGGGGTTAGATAAAGAGTAAAGCTCCCTCTACACTGTCCCCATCATACACTCCCAGGACAGGTACAGCACGGGGTTAGATACAGAGTAAAGCTCCCTCTACACTGTCCCCATCAAACACTCCCAGGACAGGTACAGCACGGGGTTAGATACAGAGTAAATCTCCCTCTACACTGTCCCCAGCAAACACTCCCAGGACAGGTACAGCACGGGGTAAGATACAGAGTAAAGCGCCCTCTACACTGTCCTCATCAAACACTCCCAGGACAGGTACAGCACGGGGTTAGATACAGAGTAAAGCTCCCTCTACACTGTCCCCATCAAACACTCCCAGGACAGGTACAACACGGGGTTAGATACAGAGTAAAGCTCCCTCTAAACTGGCCCCATCAAACAATCCCAGGACAGGTACAGCACGGGGTTAGATACAGAGTAAAGCCCCCTCTACACTGTCCCCATCAAACAATCCCAGGACAGATAATGCACGGGGTTACAAAGAGAGGAAAGCTCTCTCTACACTGTCTCCATCAAACACTCCCAGGACAGATACAGCACGGGGTTAGATACAGAGTAAATCTCCCTCTACACTGTCCCCATCAAACACTCCCAGGACAGGTACAGCACGGGGTTAGATACAGAGTAAAGCTCCCTCTACACTGTCCCCATCAAACACTCCCAGGACAGGTACAGCACGGGGTTAGATACAGAGTAAAGCTCCCTCTACACTGTCCCCATCAAACACTCCCAGGACAGGTACAGCACGGGGTTAGATACAGAGTAAATCTCCCTCTACACTGTCCCCATCAAACACTCCCAGGATAGGTACAGCACGGGGTTAGATACAGAGTAAAGCTCCCTCTACACTGTCCCCATCAAACACTCCCAGGACACGTACAGCACGGGGTTAGATACAGAGTAAATGTCCCTCTACACTGTCCCCATCAAACACTCCCAGGACAGGTACAGCACGGGGTTAGATACAGAATAAAGCTCCCTCTACACTGTCCCCATCAAACACTCCCAGGACAGGTACAGCACGGGGTTAGATACAGAGTAAATCTCCCTCTACACTGTCCCCATCAAACACTCCCAGGACAGGTACAGCACGGGGTTAGATACAGAGTAAAGCTCCCTCTACACTGTCCCCATCAAACACTCCCAGGACAGGTACAGCACAGCGTTAGATACAGAGTAAATCTCCCTCTACACTGTCCCCATCAAACACTCCCAGGACAGGTACAGCACGGGGTTAGATACAGAGTAAAGCTCCCTCCACACTGTCCCCATCAAACACTCCCAGGACAGGTACAGCACGGGGTTAGATACAGAGTAAATCTCCCTCTACACTGTCCCCATCAAACACTCCCAGGACAGGTACAGCACAGGGTTAGATACAGAGTAAATCTCCCTCTACACTGTGCCATCAAACACTCCCAGTACAGGTACAGCACGGGGTTAGATACAGAGTAAAGCTCCCTCAACACTGTCCACATCAAACACTGTTGGACAATATGCCCAGGGCCCTAACTGTAGAGGAGAATGCTCTCTTGGTGTTGGGAAACACAGGAGCCTGTGGATAAAGTCCGGCCTGTTCTAAATTTAGTTCTTGGTATCTGGGCAGTTAGTGTCTGAGTCAGAATTGTGAGAGTGATGGAGCTGTGACTGAGGATGTGAATTGGGGAGGGTGCCTCCAGGACTCTCCTTGGTGCTGACACTCGCTGTGGTGAAGTGCCTCTTACACACGCAGCTCTCCCCGATCCCAGCGCTGAGCTCCCTCAGGACTGATGTCCCACCCTGTGGGGACCGGGTGGGCAGGCTCTGTCGCTGTGTCGGTGGGAGGCAGTCGAAGGAAATGGCACTCACTGGCCCCTCGCTTCTATTCACACCAAGCACTCCCTGGTCAATCTGGAGGAAAGTTGCATTTCTGTAGCGCCCTTTATGCCCTCAGAGTGACTGAAATTGCGTCACAGCTGACAGAACAGTGCCTTTTTGTGGTGTGCTCATGTCAGACACGCAGCAAGCAATTTGTGCACAGCAAGCTGCCACGATGTGATAATGACCCTGGTCATCTGCTCTTTTATTGAAGTTAGTTGAGGGATACTGGGCAGGACACTGGGCAGAACGCCCACCTTCATTCTTCCAACAGCGGCCGTGGGATCATTGATATCCACTAAGGCAGACGGGGCCTCAGTTTAATGTCTCATCTTGAAAGACGCCACTCCGACAATGTGGCACTCCCTCAGTACTGACCCTCCGACAGTGCGGCGCTCCCTCAGTACTGATCCTCTAACAGTGCGGCACTCCCTCAGTACTGACCGTCCGACAGTGCGGCGCTCCTTCAGTACTGACCCTCCGACAGTGCGGCGCTCCCTCAGTACTGACCCTCCGACAGTGCGGCGCTCCCTCAGTACTGACCCTCCGACAGTGCGGCTCTCCCTCAGTCCTGACCCTCTGACAGTGCAGCACTCCCTCAGTCCTGACCCTCCAACAGTGCGGCACTCCCTCAGTACTGACCCTCCGACAGTGCGGCACTCCCTCAGTACTGACCCTCCGACAGTGCGGCACTCCCTCAGTACTGACCCTCCGACAGTGCGGCACTCCCTCAGTACTGACCCTCCGACAGTGCAGCACTCCCTCAGTACTGACCCTCCGACAGTGCAGCACTCCCTCAGTACTGACCCTCTGACAGTGCTGCACTCCCTCTGTACCGGCACTGGGCGAGTTGGCTTAGGATCATGGGCTGAAGACTTTGGAGTGACGGTCTCAAACTCTCCGGCTCCTGTCTCTGAGGCAAGAGGGAGAGAGAGAGACTCAGTGAGGCAGGTGGTGAAGGGTTACAGCCGATGGTGCATACTGTATCCTTAACTGGTGGAGATGACTGGGGGGGGTGGGGGGGAGGAGACGGGAAGCTACTTGCCTGGGATAATGCGGGTGGAGATCGGTGATGACTCGGAGATTTATTTTCAGTTACTGCACTAACAAGGCTTCCTGATATGATGTCATAGTAAAAGGGGAATGCATTCACCCAGCGGCTGTATCTTGGCAGAGAGGCAGGAACACACCCTGGACCATCAGTGCATGTCCGGTTTCTACAGGGAAGCTCATCACTCCCTTCCTCCCCAGCTCTGGAGGAGATCATGCTCGTTCCAATCTGTCCCACGCCCTGTCACCTCCTGAAACCACAGGACCCGCTCGTCTGACCTATCTCAGCTCCAATCTCCGCGTCCCCCTCTCCCTCCATCCTCGGCCCTCTCTAGTGAGGGCGCCACACCTTCCTCGCCAAACTGAAGGACCTGCATTGCTCTGGTGCCTCTCGCCAGCTCGGGACATCCTGAAGCGTCTCTCAGCCAATGGGGGAACGTTTTCGGAGTCTCAGTCACTGCTGTCCCCTGGGAAATGTGGCAGCCATTTTGTGCACAGCAAGCTCCCACACACCGCAATGTCATAATGACCCTGATCACCTGTTTGTTAGTGATGCTGGCTGAGGGATGAATATTGGTCTAAGGGCACCAAGGAGAAGTCCCCCAGCCACACGGCCCTAACCCTCTCCCCTCTCCTCCTGCCCCTCCACCACCAACCCCCCCCCACCCCCGACCCCCCTGTGGTCGACTCTTAACTGCCCCCCTGAAATGGCCGAGCGAGACCCTCAGCTCAAGGGGCAATTAGGGATGGGCAACAAATATTGGCCTGACCAGCGACACCCACATCTCCGTGAATGAACTTAACTCCCAACCCTAAATCTTACTCCCCATACCCAATCTTGGCATCAACTCACTGCTGCCCCCCTGATTTTTTTTGGGGGGGGGCTTCTCTTCTTCCCAATTTGCCCTCCTGTCACCATCTCCTTCCTTCAAACAAGAACAGCCTTGTCCTCTCTAACCTCCCTTTCCTCTCCGAAGCCTTTGAGTGTGTTGCGTGGGTGGCGGGACTTTTTGGCCATTTTGAGGCCCCACTCCAGGGGCTCGGGCCTACATGTCCAGGCTGACACTACTCCCACGGCCAGTACTGAGGGAGTGCCGCACTATCAGAGGGCCTACCTGGTGGGAAAAGAGCTGAGGGGAAGGGGTAGGGATAGGGAGTGGAGGAGGTTCCCTCAGCTGTCTTGGGCTAATATCTATCCCAGATCCAGCAAGACTTAAATAATAAGATTTCTCAGTCACCAAAATGGCTGCTGAATGTGTTTACCTCAGAGTCTATCCCATGATAACCTGGAGTATTGTAGGGATGAGCTTCCGCCCTCATATTGGCGCCATCGCTAAGACCACCTATTCCCACCCCCGTAACATCGTCCGACTCCACCCCCTGTCTCAGCTCATCCGCTGCTGAAACCCTCACCCACACTCTCATCCCCTCCAGACTCGACTATTCCAACCCTCTCCCGGCTGCTCTCCCACATTCTAGCCTCCGGAATCTTCACCTCATCCGCGTGTCCGAACTCACACCCAGTCCCCGTTCACCCATCACCCCCTGTGCTCGCTGACCCACACTGGCTCCCGGTCCGGCAACACCTCCATTTTCAAATTCTCACCCTCGTTTTCAAATCCCTCCTCACCCCCTCCCTATCTCTGTAACCTCCTCCAGCCCCTACACCCCTCCCTATCTCTGTAACCTCCTCCAGACACTACACCCCCTCCCTATCTCTGTAACCTCTTCCAGCCCCTACACCCCTCCCTATCTCTGTAACCTCCTCCAGCCCCTGCACCCCTCCCTATCTCTGTAACCTCCTCCAGCCCCTACACCCCTCCCTTATCTCTGTAACCTCCTCCAGCCCCTACACCCCTCCCTATCTCTGTAACCTCCTCCAGCCCCTACACCCCTCCCTATCTCTGTAACCTCCTGCAGCCCTCCACCCCTCCCTATCTCTGTAACCTCCTGCAGCCCTACACCCCTCCCTATCTCTGTAACCTCCTGCAGCCCTACACCCCTCCCTATCTCTGTAACCTCCTCCAGCCCCTACACCCCTCCCTATCTCTGTAACCTCCTCCAGCCCCTACACCCCTCCCTATCTCTATAACCTCCTCCAGCCCCTACACCCCTTCCTATCTCATTAACCTCCTCCAGCTGCTACACCACTCCCTATCTCTGTAACCTCCTGCAGCCCCTACACCCCTCCCTATCTCTGTAACCTCCTCCAGACCCTACACTCCTCCCTATCTCTGTTACCTCCTCCATCCCCTACACCCCTCCCTATCTCTGTAACCTTCCCCAGTCCCGACAACCATAGAAAAGTTACAGCGTAGCAAGGGGCCATTCAGCCCATCATGTCTGCACTGGCCAAAAAGAGAACAAAGAAACTAGTCGCTCATTTTAATCCCACTTCCCAGCCCCTGGTCTGTAGCCCTGCAGGTTCCAGCACTTCAGAAGCAGATCCAGATCCCTTCTAAATGAGGGTTTCAGCCTCAACCACCGATTCAGACAGTGAATTCCAAACACCCACCACCCTCTGGCTGAAATAGTTTTCCCTCATGTCCCCTCTAATCCCTCCACCGATCCCCTTAAATCCATGTCCCCTGGTAACTGACCCCTCCGCTCAGGTAAATAAAGTGGTCAAGAAAGCATATGGGACTGCTTTCCTTTACTGGACGAGGGATTGAATATAAAAGCAGGGATGTAATGCTGGAACTGTATAAAAGGCTGGTTAGGCCACATCTGGAATTTTGTGTCCAGTTCTGGTCACCACATTACAGGAAGGTCATAATTGCCTTGGTGAGGGTACAGAAGGGATTTACAAGAATGCTGCCAGGGCTTGAAAATTGCAGCTATGAGGGGAGATTGGATAGGCTGGGGTTGTTTTCATAGAACAGAGGAGGCTGTGGGGTGAGCTAACAGAGGTGCATGAACACACAAGTTCCCATGAGTATCTCTGACAGACCTGGCCCTTTCCTTCTGCTCTTCATATCCTGGTAAAACAGCTTTGACTTTTCTACGAATTTTCTTGCTAATACCATTTGGTATCACCACTGTACTGTCCATTCTCCTCGAGGCTGGCTACAATATTAAGCTTTTTGTGATTCTCATAAACTTTCTTTCCCTGCTTTATCTTGCCCTGTGTGTTTCTGGAAAACCAAAGGGTTCGAGATTTGGCAGCCCCACCCTTTTTCTTTGTGGGGGCATGTTTACACTGTGCCTGTACAATCTCGCTTTGGAATGTCTCCCGCTGATCTGACACAGTTTTCTAATCGCTGTACCCAGTCCATTCCCACCAGCTCCCCTCTCAGCTTTGTAACATTCGCCTTCCCCCCAATTTCGATCTTTTACTCCTGCTCTGTCTTTGTTCTTTTCCATAATGATGCTAAATCTAACCGTATTATGGTCACTATGTCCAAAATGGACCCCCACAGCTACTTCATCCACTTGCCCAGCTTCCTTTGCTAAGACTAAATCTAGAATTGCGCCTCCCCTCGATGGGCTTGTGATGTGTTGGCTGAAAAAGTTCCCTTGGGTACAGTTCAGGAATTTTGTGCCCCTCGCACTGTTTCCATCTCAGTTGATATTCAGGTAGCTGAAGTCCCCAACGATTCCTGCCCTATTGTTTTTCCACTCAGATATCTGCCTCCATACCTGCTCTTCTAGCTCCCTTCCACTATTTGGGGGGTCGAGAGTACACCCCGAGCAGTGTGGCTGCCCCTTTTTTATTTCTGAGCTCAGCCCCTATGGCCTCATTTGATGCTACATTTAGTATCTCAATTCTCCTCACAGCTGTAATTGATTCTTTAACCAATAATGCGACACCCCCACCATTTTTTACCCATCGCTCCACCATTGGCGGCCGTGCCTTCAGCTACTTGGGGCCCTGAGCTCTGGAATTCCCTCCCTGAACCTCTCCACCTCTCTTTCTCTCTCCCCCCACTCCCTATCTCTCTCTCTCTCTCTCTGTGTGCCACCCTCTCTCCCTCTCTCTCTCTCTCCCCCTCTCTTTCTCTCCCTTTCTATCTCTCTGTGCCTCCCTCTCCCTCTCCCTCTCTCTCTCTGTGCCTCCCTCTCTCTGTCTCGCTCTCTGTGCCTCCCCCCCCCTCTCTCTCTCTCTCTCTGTGCCTCTCTCTCTCTCTGTGCCTCCCCCTCTCTCTCTCTCTGTGCCTCCCCCTCTCTCTCTCTCTGTGCCTCCCCCTCTCTCTCTCTCTGTGCCTCTCTCTCTCTCTCTCTCTGTGCCTCCCCCTCTCTCTCTCTCTGTGCCTCCCCCTCTCTCTCTCTCTGTGCCTCCCCCTCTCTCTCTCTCTGTGCCTCCCCCTCTCTCTCTCTCTGTGCCTCTCCCTCTCTCTCTCTCTGTGCCTCCCTCTCACTCTCTCTCTGTGCCTCCCCCTCTCTCTCTCTCTCTCTGTGCCTCCCCCTCTCTCTCTCTCTCTCTCTCTGTGCCTCTCTCTCTCTCTGTGCCTCCCCCTCTCTCTCTCTCTCTGTGCCTCTCCCTCTCTCTCTCTGTGCCTCCCTCTCTCTCTCGCTCTCTGTGCCTCCCTCTCTCTCTCTCTCTGTGCCTCCCCCTCTCTCTCTCTCTCTGTGCCTCCCTCTCTCTCTCTCTCTCTGCCTCCCTCTCTCTCTCTCTCTCTCTCTCTGCCTCCCTCTCTCTCTCTCTGTGCCTCTCTGTCTGTGCCTCCCTCTCTCTCTCTCTGTGCCTCCCTCTCTCTCTCTGTGCCTCCCTCTCTCTCTCTGTGCCTCCCTCTCTCTCTCTGTGCCTCCCTCTCTCTCTCTGTGCCTCCCTCTCTCTCTCTGTGCCTCCCTCTCTCTCTCTGTGCCTCCCTCTCTCTCTCTGTGCCTCCCTCTCTCTCTCTGTGCCTCCCTCTCTCTCTCTGTGCCTCCCTCTCTCTCTCTGTGCCTCCCTCTCTCTCTGTGCCTCCCTCTCTCTCTCTGTGCCTCCCTCTCTCTCTCTGTGCCTCCCTCTCTCTCTCTGTGCCTCCCTCTCTCTCTCTGTGCCTCTCTCTCTCTCTCTGTGCCTCTCTCTCTCTCTCTGTGCCTCCCTCTCTCTCTCTGTGCCTCCCTCTCTCTCTCTGTGCCTCCCTCTCTCTCTCTGTGCCTCCCTCTCTCTCTCTGTGCCTCCCTCTCTCTCTCTGTGCCTCCCTCTCTCTCTCTGTGCCTCCCTCTCTCTCTCTGTGCCTCCCTCTCTCTCTCTGTGCCTCCCTCTCTCTCTCTGTGCCTCCCTCTCTCTCTCTGTGCCTCCCTCTCTCTCTCTGTGCCTCCCTCTCTCTCTCTGTGCCTCCCTCTCTCTCTCTGTGCCTCCCTCTCTCTCTCTGTGCCTCCCTCTCTCTCTCTGTGCCTCCCTCTCTCTCTCTGTGCCTCCCTCTCTCTCTCTGTGCCTCCCTCTCTCTCTCTGTGCCTCCCTCTCTCTCTCTGTGCCTCCCTCTCTCTCTCTCTGTGCCTCCCTCTCTCTCTCTGTGCCTCCCTCTCTCTCTCTGTGCCTCCCTCTCTCTCTCTGTGCCTCCCTCTCTCTCTCTGTGCCTCCCTCTCTCTCTCTGTGCCTCCCTCTCTCTCTCTCTGTGCCTCCCTCTCTCTCTCTCTGTGCCTCCCTCTCTCTCTCTGTGCCTCCCTCTCTCTCTCTGTGCCTCCCTCTCTCTCTCTGTGCCTCCCTCTCTCTCTCTGTGCCTCCCTCTCTCTCTCTGTGCCTCCCTCTCTCTCTCTGTGCCTCCCTCTCTCTCTCTGTGCCTCCCTCTCTCTCTCTGTGCCTCCCTCTCTCTCTCTGTGCCTCCCTCTCTCTCTCTGTGCCTCCCTCTCTCTCTCTGTGCCTCCCTCTCTCTCTCTGTGCCTCCCTCTCTCTCTCTGTGCCTCCCTCTCTCTCTCTGTGCCTCCCTCTCTCTCTCTGTGCCTCCCTCTCTCTCTCTGTGCCTCCCTCTCTCTCTCTGTGCCTCCCTCTCTCTCTCTGTGCCTCCCTCTCTCTCTCTGTGCCTCTCTCTCTCTCTCTGTGCCTCTCTCTCTGTGCCTCTCTCTCTCTCTCTCTGTGCCTCCCTCTCTCTCTTGCTCTCTGTGCCTCCCTCTTTCTCTCTCTCTCTCTGTGCCCCTCTCTCTCTCTCTCTCTCTCTGTGCCTCCCTCTCTCTCTCTCTGTCCCTCCCTCTCTCTCTCTTTTTTTCTCTCTCTCTGTCTCCATGTCTAGAGTCTAAAAGACTCTATAAATGCACATTGTTGTTGAAGTAAGAGCAGGTTTGATGAGGGGTGACTGTAACTTTCTCTGCTGGAAGTGATGCCCATGTTAGTGCTGCTTCCTGGAACCTTCTTCCAGCTGAGCTCTGGATTCACATCGGCCTGTGTCTTGCTCTTTCCTCTAGCGCTGTACGAAAGCCAAACAGCTCAGCGACGGAGACTGAGTCCGTATGAGGAAACTGTTCCCTACATCACAGTCAGAGGCAAGAAGCACAGGCTGGACCGCGTGTTCCAGGTATGTATAAGACGATGATCCCTTCGAGGAGTAACGATGCATGGTGAGAAGAAAGATGGTAGGACAGCTTCCTGCATTTTCAAAGCGCCTGTCATGACCTCAGCACATCCAGAGGCACTATACAGCCAATAGAGGGTTTTTGTCACTGTTGTATGGAACATGTCACCTGAGATACACACAGCAAGATCCCAAAAAGTGCCAAGAGATAATGACACAAATAAATTTAGTGATGCTGGACCAGGTAAAACTTTACAAAATCTGGAATCTAATCGAGGGGTTTGGTGTGGTTTATATATAGAATAACAGATACCCGGGAGTGAGTTACAGACTGGAATCTAATCGAGGGGTTCAGGTTGTTTATATATAAAATAACAGATACCCGGGAGTGAGTTACAGACTGGAATCTAATCGAGGGGTTCGGGGTGTTTATATATAGAATAACAGATACCCGGGAGTGAGTTACAGACTGGAATCTAATCGAGGGTTTCGGGTGGTTTATATTTAGAATAACAGATACCCGGGAGTGAGTTACAGACTGGAATCTAATCGAGGGGTTCGGGTGGTTTATATATAGAATAACAGATACCCGGGAGTGGGTTACAGACTGGAATCTAATCGAGGGGTTTGGGTGGTTTATATATAGAATAACAGATACCCGGGAGTGAGTTACAGACTGGAATCTAATTGAGGGGTTCGGGCGGTTTATATATTGAATAACAGATACCCGGGAGTGAGTTACAGACTGGAATCTAATCGAGGGGTTCGGGGTGTGTTTATATATAGAATAACAGATACCCAGGAGTGCGTTACACACTGGAATCTAATCGAGGGGTTTGGGGTGGTTTATATATAGAAAAACAGATACCCGGGGGTGAATTGCAGACTGGAATCTGATCGAGGGGTTTGAGGTATTTATATATAAAATAACAGATACCTGGGAGTGAGTTACAGACTGGAATCTAATCGAGGGAAGAGGGGTGGTTTATATATAGAATAACAGATACCCGGGAGTGAGTTACAGACTGGAATGTAATCGAGGGGTTCGGGTGGTTTTATATATAGAATAACAAATACCCGGGAGTGAGTTACAGACTGGAGTCTAATTGAGGGGTTTTGGGGTGGTTTATATATAGAATAACAGATACCCGGGAGTGAGTTACAGACTGGAATGTAATCGAGGGGTTCGGGCAGTTTATATATAGAATAACAGATACCCAAGAGTGCGTTACACACTGGAATCTAATTGAGGGGTTCGGGGTGGTTTACACATAGCATAACAGATACCCAGGATTGAGTTACAGACTGGAATGTAACCAAGGGATTTAGGGTGTTTATATATAGAATAACAGATACCCGGGAGTGAGATACAGACTGGAATCTAATCATGTGGTTTGGGGGTTTTATATATAGAGTAGCACATACCCGGGAGTGAGTGACAGAGTGGAATCTAATCGAGGGGTTTGCGGTGGTTTATATGTAGAACAACATTTACCCGGGAGTGAGGTACAGACTAGAATCTAATCGTGGGGTTCAGGGAGTTTATACATAGAGTAACAGATACCCGGGAGTGAGTTACAGACTGGAATCTGATCGAGGTGTTCGGGGTGGTTTATATATAGAATAACAGGTACCCGGGAGTGAGTTACAGACTGGAATCTGATCGAGGTGTTCGGGGTGGTTTATATGTCGAATAACAGATACCCCGGGAGTGAGTTACAGACTGGAATATGAGGGGTTCGGGGTGGTTTATATATAAAATAACAGATACCCGGGAGTGAGAAACAGACTGGAATCTGATCGAGGTGTTCGGGGTGATTTATATATAGAATAACAGATACCCGAGAGTGAGTTACAGACTGGAATCTAATCGCGGGGTTGGTAGTGGAGAAGTGGAAGGCAGCTCCAAGACAGCCTGGCTGTGAGGGGGGTGTGCGGGGGTGCAGAGACCGGGACTCCCACTCGATCTCTCCCGGCCAGTCGAATGATCCCAATCCCAAGGGATGTTTCTCCACCAATCACTGAAGCCAAGGCACTGCTGCGATTACACAGGGTTTTGGAGAGACCCCCCCAAAGTCTGTCCACCAGCACAACTCAGGAGTGTGATGGATACTCCCCACTTGCCTGGATGAGTGCAGCTCCCACAACACTCAAGAAGTTCGACACCATCCAGGACAAAGCAGCCCCGCTTGATCGGCACCCCATTCACAAACATTCACTCCCTCTACCACCGACGCACAGTAGCAGCAGTGTGTGTACCATCTACAAGATGCACTGCAGCAACTCACCAAGGCTCCTTAGACAGCACCTTCCAAACCCACGACCACTATCATCTAGAAGGACAAGGGCAGCAGACACATGGGGAACATCACCACCTAGAAGTTCCCCTCCGAGCCACTCACCATCCTGACTTAGAAATATATCGGCCGTTCCTTCACTGTCGCTGGGTCCAAATCCTGGAACTCCCTCCTTAAAAAGTATTTTGGTGTCGCTCTGATCGATCATGAGTCACTGAAATCTAGCAATGCAGGTGCAGCAAGAATTAGGATGGCGAATGATACATGGGCTTCTTTGAAAGAGTGTTTGAGTACAGGATGTATTTTTGCAGTGGTATAGAGCCTTGCTGAGACTGTACCTGGAGTAGTGTGGGCACTTTTGCTCTTCTTACCTAAGGAAGGGTGTACTTGCCATAGAGGGAGTGCAACAGAAGTTCACCGGATTAATCCCCAGGATGGTGGGATTGTCTCACGAGGAGAGTGAGGAGACTGGGCCTGTATTCTCTAGGGTTTAGAAGAATGAGAGGAGATCTCATTGAAACTTACAGTATTCTTACAGGACGTGATAGGGGAGATGCAGGAAGGGTGCTCCCCCCTGGCTGGGGTGTCTAGAACCAGGGGACACAGTCTCAGGATAAGAGGCCGTCCATTTAGGACTGAGATGGGGAGGAATCTCTTCACTCAGAAGGTGGTGAATGTTTGGAATTCTCTACCCCAGAGGGCGGTGGAGGCTCAGTCACTGAGTATGTTCAAGACAGAGATTGATCAACTTCTGCAGACTCTGCAGCCATTCTCCATTTAAGTAATTCTCTGCTTTTTTGTTCTTCCTGCCAAAGTGAACATTTTCTCACATTAAACTCCATTTGCCAGCTCTTTGCCCACTCACTCAACCCACCTATATCCATCTGCAACCTCCTCATGTCCTCTTCACAACATACTTTCCTACCTATCTGTGTGTCATCTGCAAATTTAGCTACCATGTCTTCACTCTCCTCACCTTAGTCATTGGTATAAATTGTAAAAGGCTGAGGCCTCAGTACAGATCCCTGCGGGACTCCACTCATCACATCCTGCCAATTAGAAAATGACCCATTTATGCATACTCTCTGCTTTCTGTCAGCCAGCCAATCTTCTACCCATGCTAATATGTTACCCCCTACACCACGAGCTTTAATTTTCCACAATAACCTTTGAACTGGCAGCTTAACAAATGCCTTCTGGAAATCCAAGTACAGCACATCTACAGGTTCCCCTTTATCCACTGCGCATGTTACTCCTTCAAAAAAAACTCCAGTAAATTGGTTAAACATGATTCCCTTTCACAAAACCATGTTGACTCATCCCAATCACCTTGAGTTTTTTGAAGTTCCCAGCTATAGCCTCCTTAATGATCGATTCTAATAACTTCCCCATGACAGACGACAAGCTAACTGGCCGATAGTTTCCTGTTTTCTGCCTCCCTCTCTTCTTGAATAGAGGGGTTATATTTGCTACTTTCCAATCTGATTGAACCCTCCCAGAATCTAATGAATTTTGGAAAATTAACACCAGTGCACCGACTACCTCATTAGTCACCTCTTTTAAGACCCTAGGGTGTAGTCCATCGGGACCCAGAGACTTGTCAACCTCAGCTCCATCAATTTGCTCAGTTCTGTTTCCCTAGTGATTTCAATTTCACCAAGTTCCCCTCTCCTGTTCACCACCTGATTTGCAGCTTTTACTGGGATATTTTCTGTATCCTCTATAGTGAATGCAGAAGCAAAATATTTATTCATTTCTGTCGCCATTTCCTTATTAACTCCCCACTGTCACTCTCTAGATGACCAACACTCACTTTACTCTTTTCCTGTTTGGAGAAACTCTTGCTATCCGTTTTTACGTTTCTAGCTAGCTTCATCTCATTTCTTTCTCCTGATTAACCTTTTAGTCATTCTCTGCCGTTCTTTATACCCTGTCCAATCATGAATGAATTCAAGAGAATAGCACGAGGTGGGTTGTGAATGAAAAGATCTGATATAACCATCGCAGACACTGGGGAGGGGATGAGTTGAAGTGTGATGACTGAGACTAATATTACCATTGGTGTTATGAAGAATCAAAAAACCTTTTTGGCAAGGAAATCAGTGTGCAGGTCTTGGCAGTGGTCTGGCTTCTCAGCCCAGATGCTGGGCTGAATGAACTAATTCTCGAGCCTTGTCATGTTTGCTGTTTCTATTGCTCCACTCGAGCAGTTATTCATTGATGGAAACACGTGTCGGGTCAGTCAATGTCTCCCGAAACAAGCCAGTTAGGAACACAGGAGCAGGAGGAGGCCATTCAGCCCTTTGAGCCTGCTCCGCCATTCAGTGAGATCATGGCTGATCCTCTACCTCCACACCACTTTCCCCCACTATCCCCGTATCCCTCGATGTATCTGGCAAAGAGCAGTGGGAAACCAGGGGATTGGGAAGCCTACAAAGACCAACAGAGGACAACTAAATAAGAAATAAGGAGGGAGAAGATTAAATATGAGGGTAAACTCGCCAGTAATATAAAAGAAGATTGCAAGAGTATTTTTTAGATGTATAAAGGGTAAGAGAGAGGCAAAAGTGGACATTGGGCCACTGGAAAATGATGCTGGAGAAGTAGTAGTGGGGAACAAAGAAATGGCGCAGGAACTGAATAGGTACTTTGCATCAGTCTTCACAGTGGAAGACACGAGTGACATCCCCAAAGTCCAAGAGAGTTGGGGGGCAGAGGTGAGTATGGTGGCCATTACCAAGGAGAAGGTGCTAGGAAAACTGAAAGGTCTGAAGGTGGATAAATCACCTGGACCAGATGGATTACATCCCAGAGTTCTGAAGGAGATAGCTGAAGAGATAGTGGAGGCATTAGTGGCGATCTTTCAGGAATCACTGGAGTCAGGGAGGGTCCCAGAGGACTGGAAAATCGCTAATGTAACCCCCCTGTTTAAGAAGGGAGTGAGGCAAAAGATGGGAAATTACAGGCTGATTAGCCTGACCTTGGTCGCTGGTAAGATTTTAGAGTCCATTATTAAGGATGAGATTTCAGAATACTTGGAAGTGCGTGGTGAAAAAGGGCAAAGTCAGCATGGTTTCATCAAGGGGAGGTCATGCCTGACAAATCTGTTAGAATTCTTTGAGGAGGTAACCAGTAGGTTAGACAAAGGAGAGCCAATGGATGTTATCTACTTGGACTTCCAGAAGGCCTTTGACAAGGTGCTGCACAGGAAGCTGCTCAGTAAGATAAGAGCCCATGGTGTTAGAGGCAAGGTACTAGCATGGATAGAAGATTGGCTGTCTGGCAGGAGGCAGAGAGTGGGGATAAGGGGGTCCTTCTCAGGATGGCGGCCGGTGATGAGTGGAGTTCCGCAGGGGTCAGTGTTGGGACCACAACTTTTCACTTTATACATTAATGATCTAGATGAAGGAACTGAGGGCATCCTGGCTAAGTTTGCAGATGCTACAAAGATAGGTGGAGGGACAGGTAGTATTGAGGAGATGGGGAGGCTGCAGAAGGATTTGGACAGGTTAGGAGAATGGGCAAAGAAGTGGCAAATGGAATACAACATGGGGAAGTGTGAGGTCATGCACTTTGGTAAGAAGAATAGAGGCATTGACTATTTTCTAAATGGGGAGAGAATTCAGAAATCTGGAGTGCAAAGGGACTTGGGATTCTCTTAAGGTTAACTTGCAGGTTGAGTTGGTAGTTAGGGAGGCAAATGCAATGTTGACATTTATTTCGAGAGGACTAGAATATAAAAGCAGGGATGTGCTGCTGAAGCTTTATAAGGCTCTGGTCAGACCACATTTAGAATATTCTGAGCAATTTTGGGCCCCGTATCTCAGGAAGGATGTGCTGGCCCTGGAGAGGGTCCAGAGGAGGTTCACGGGAATGATCCCAGGAATGAAAGACTTAACATATGAGGAATGTTTGAGGACTCTGGGTCTATACTCGATGGAGTTTAGAAGGATGAGGGGGAATCTGATTGAAACTTACAGAATACTGAAAGGCCTGGATAGAGTGGACATGGGGAAGATGTTTCCATTAGTAGGAGAGACTAGGACCCGAGGGCACAGCCTCAGAGTAAAGGGAAGACCTTTTAGAACAGAGATGAGGAGAAACTTCTTTAGCCAGAGAGTGGTGAATCTATTGAATTCATTGCCACAGAAGGCTGTGGAGGCCAGGTCATTGAGTGTATTTAAGACCGAGATAGATAGGTTCTTGATTGGTAAGGGGATCAAAGGTTACGGGGAGAAGGCGGGAGAATGGGGTTGAGAAACTTATCAGCCATGATTGAATGGCGGACCAGACTCGATGGGCCGAATAGCCTAATTTCTGCTCCTATGTCTTATGGTCTTATGTTTTTAAGATGTAGAAATCCCTCAATCTCTGTCTTGAACGTGCTCACTGACTGAGCCTCCACCGCCCTCTGGGGTAGAGAATTCCAAAGATTCACCACCCTCCGAGTGAAGAGATTCCTCCTCATCTCAGTCCTAAATGGACGACCCCTTATCCTGAGACTCTGTCCCCTGGTTCTAGACCCCCCCAGCCAGGGGGAACATCCTTCCTGCATCTCCCCTATCGAGCCCTGTAAGAATTTTGTATGTTTCACAGTGTCAGTGTCACAGGATCTTTACAGTGCAGAAGGAGGCCATTCAGCCCATCGAGCCCGCACTGGCTCTCTGATAGATCATCCCACCTAGTCCCACTCCCTGCTTCATTCCTGTCACCCTGCACATTCCCTCTTTTCCGGTAACAATCCCATTCCCTTTTGAATACCTCGATCGAACCTGCCTCCAACTCCCTCTCAGGAAGTTTGTTCCAGACTCCAACCCCCCTCTGGGTGAAGCAATTCTTCCTCACATCACATTTACTCCTTTTGCCCACTATTTTCAATCTGTGCCCCCTAGTCCTTGATGCTCTCTCGAGTGGGAACAGTTTCCCCCTATTTACCCTGTCCACACCCCTCAGGATCTTGAACACCACGATCAAGTCTCCCCTCAGCCTCCTTCTCTCCAAGGAAAACAGTCTCAACCTCTCCAACCTATCCTCCAATGAGATCTCCTCTCATTCTTCTAAACCCTAGAGAATACAGGCCCAGTCTCCTCACTCTCTCCTCATGAGACAATCCCACCATGCTGGGGATTAATCCGGTGAACCTCTGTTGTACTCCTTCTATGGTAAGTACATCCTTAGATAAGGAGACCAAAACTGGACGCACTGCTCCAGGTACAGTCTCACCATGGCTCGATACCATTGCAGCAAGACATCTTTACCCCTGTATTCAAACCCCCATTACAGCGGCAGCTGTAACCTTCTGCTTGTGTTCCTTTAATCATTCCTGATTCTCTTTCTGTCTCTCTCTCTCTCTCCCCTCTCCCCCCTCCCCCAATCCTTCAGTCTTTCTCTCTCTCCCCAATCCTTCAGTCTCTCTCTCTCTCCCCCAATCCTTCAGTCTCTCTCTCTCTCTCCCCAATCCTTCAGTCTCTCTCTCTCTCCCCAATCCTTCAGTCTCTCTCTCTCTCTCTCTCTCCCCAATCCTTCAGTCTCTGTCTCTCTCTTTCCCCAATCCTTTAGTCTCTCTCTCTCTCTCTCTCCCCAATCCTTCAGTCTCTCTCTCTCCCCAATCCTTCAGTCTCTCTCTCTCTCCCCAATCCTTCAGTCTCTCTCTCTCTCCCCAATCCTTCAGTCTCTCTCTCTCTCTCCCCAATCCTTCAGTCTCTCTCTCTCTCTCCCCAATCCTTCAGTCTCTCTCTCTCTCCCCAATCCTTCAGTCTCTCTCTCTCTCTCCCCAATCCTTCAGTCTCTCTCTCTCTCTCCCCAATCCTTCAGTCTCTCTCTCTCTCTCCCCAATCCTTCAGTCTCTCTCTCTCTCCCCAATCCTTCAGTCTCTCTCTCTCTCTCCCCAATCCTTCAGTCTCTCTCTCTCTCTCCCCAATCCTTCAGTCTCTCTCTCTCTCTCCCCAATCCTTCAGTCTCTCTCTCTCTCCCCCCATACCTTCAGTCTCTCTCTCTCTCTCCCCAATCCTTCAGAGTCTCTCTCTCTCTCTCCCCCCCAATCCTTCAGTCTCTCTCTCTTCCCAATCCTTCAGTCTCTCTCTCTTCCCAATCCTTCAGTCTCTCTCCCTCTCTCTCACCCCAATCCTTCAGCCTCTCTCTCTCTCTCTCCCTCCCCCCAAACCTTCAGTCTCTCTCTCTCTCTCCCCAATCCTTCAGTCTCTCTCTCTCTCTCTCCCCAATCATTCAGAGTCTCTCTCTCTCCCCCCCCCAATCCTTCAGTCTCTCTCTCTCCCCAATCCTTCAGTCTCTCTCTCTCCCCAATCCTTCCGTCTCTCTCTCTCCCCAATCCTTCCGTCTCTCTCTCTCCCCAATCCTTCCGTCTCTCTCTCTCCCCAATCCTTCCGTCTCTCTCTCTCCCCAATCCTTCCGTCTCTCTCTCTCCCCAATCCTTCCGTCTCTCTCTCTCCCCAATCCTTCCGTCTCTCTCTCTCCCCAATCCTTCCGTCTCTCTCTCTCCCCAATCCTTCCGTCTCTCTCTCTCCCCAATCCTTCCGTCTCTCTCTCTCCCCAATCCTTCCGTCTCTCTCTCTCCCCAATCCTTCCGTCTCTCTCTCTCCCCAATCCTTCCGTCTCTCTCTCTCCCCAATCCTTCCGTCTCTCTCTCTCCCCAATCCTTCCGTCTCTCTCTCTCCCCAATCCTTCCGTCTCTCTCTCTCCCCAATCCTTCCGTCTCTCTCTCTCCCCAATCCTTCCGTCTCTCTCTCTCCCCAATCCTTCCGTCTCTCTCTCTCCCCAATCCTTCAGTCTCTCTCTCTCTCTCTCTCCCCATACCTTCAGTCTCTCTCTCTCTCTCCCCAATCCTTGTCTCTCTCTCTCTCTCTCCCCAATCCTTCAGTCTCTCTCTGTCTCCCCAATCCTTCAGAGTCTCTCTCTCTCTCTCTCTCTCTCCCCCCCAATCCTTCAGTCTCTCTCTATCCCCAATCCTTCAGTCTCTCTCTTTTCCCAATCCCTCAGTCTCTCTCCCTCTCTCTCACCCCAATCCTTCAGCCTCTCTCTCTCTCTCTCTCTCTCCCTCCCCCCAAACCTTCAGTCTCTCTATCTCTCTCTCTCTCTCCCCAATCCTTCAGTCTCTCTCTCTCTCTCTCCCCAATCCTTCAGAGTCTCTCTCTCTCCCCCCCAATCCCTCAGTCTCTCTCTCCCCCCCAATCCTTCAGTCTCTCTCTCTCCCCACTCCTTCAGTCTCTCTCTCTCCCCAATCCTTCAGTCTCTCTCTCTCCCCAATCCTTCAGTCTCTCTCTCTCGGCAATCCTTCAGTCTCTCTCTCTCGGCAATCCTTCAGTCTCTCTCTCTCCCCAATCCTTCAGTCTCTCTCTCTCCCCAATCCTTCATTCTCTCTCTCTCCCCAATCCTTCCGTCTCTCTCTCTCCCCAATCCTTCCGTCTCTCTCTCTCCCCAATCCTTCAGTCTCTCTCTCTCTCTCTCTCTCCCCATACCTTCAGTCTCTCTCTCTCTCTCCCCAATCCTTGTCTCTCTCTCTCTCTCTCCCCAATCCTTCAGTCTCTCTCTGTCTCCCCAATCCTTCAGAGTCTCTCTCTCTCTCTCTCTCCCCCCCAATCCTTCAGTCTCTCTCTATCCCCAATCCTTCAGTCTCTCTCTTTTCCCAATCCCTCAGTCTCTCTCCCTCTCTCTCACCCCAATCCTTCAGCCTCTCTCTCTCTCTCTCTCTCCCTCCCCCCAAACCTTCAGTCTCTCTATCTCTCTCTCTCTCTCCCCAATCCTTCAGTCTCTCTCTCTCTCTCTCCCCAATCCTTCAGAGTCTCTCTCTCTCCCCCCCAATCCCTCAGTCTCTCTCTCCCCCCCAATCCTTCAGTCTCTCTCTCTCCCCACTCCTTCAGTCTCTCTCTCTCCCCAATCCTTCAGTCTCTCTCTCTCCCCAATCCTTCAGTCTCTCTCTCTCGGCAATACTTCAGTCTCTCTCTCTCGGCAATCCTTCAGTCTCTCTCTCTCGGCAATCCTTCAGTCTCTCTCTCTCCCCAATCCTTCATTCTCTCTCTCTCCCCAATCCTTCAGTCTCTCTCTCTCTCTCCCCAATCCTTCAGTCTCTCTCTCTCTCCCCAATCCTTCAGTCGCTCTCTCTCCCCAATCCTTCAGTCTCTCTCTCTCCCCAATCCTTCAGTCTCTCTCTCTCCCCAATCCTTCAGTCTCTCTCTCTCCGCAATCCTTCAGTCTCTCTCTCTCCGCAATCCTTCAGTCTCTCTCTCTCCACAATCCTTCAGTCTCTCTCTCTCCGCAATCCTTCAGTCTCTCTCTCTCTCACCCCAATCATTCAGTCTCCTTCACTCTCTCTCTCTCTCCCCCCAAACCTTCAGTCTCTCTCTCTCTCTCTCCCCAATCCTTCAGCCTCTCTCTCTCTCTCTCTCTCCCTCCCCCTCCCTCCAAACCTTCAGTCTCTCTCTCTCTCTCTCTCCCCAATCCTTCAGTCTCTCTCTCTCTCTCTCCCCAATCCTTCAGAGTCTCTCTCTCTCCCCCCAATCCTTCAGTCTCTCTCTCCCCCCCAATCCTTCAGTCTCTCTCTCTCCCCAATCCTTCATTCTCTCTCTCTCCCCAATCCTTCATTCTCTCTCTCTCCCCAATCCTTCAGTCTCTCTCTCTCTCTCTCCCCAATCCTTCAGTCTCTCTCTCTCCCCAATCCTTCAGTCTCTCTCTCTCCCCAATCCTTCAGTCTCTCTCTCTCACCAATCCTTCAGTCTCTCTCTCTCTCTCACCAATCCTTCAGTCTCTCTCTCTCTCACCAATCCTTCAGTCTCTCTCTCTCTCCCCAATCCTTCAGTCTTTCTCTCTCCCCAATCCTTCAGTCTCTCTCTCTCTCTCCCCAGTCCTTCAGAGTCTCTCTCTCCCCAGTCCTTCAGAGTCTCTCTCTCCCCAGTCCTTCAGAGTCTCTCTCTCCCCAATCCTTCAGTCTCTCTCTCTCTCTCTCCCCAATCCTTCAGTTTCTCTCTCTCTCCCCCCCAATCCTTCAGTTTCTCTCTCCCTCCCCAATCCTTCAGTCTCTCTCTCTCTCTCTCCCCAATCCTTCAGTCTCTCTCTCTCCCCAATCCTTCAGTCTCTCTCTCTCTCCCCAATCTTTCAGTCTCTCTCTCTCCCCAATCTTTCAGTCTCTCTCTCTCCCCAATCCTTCAGAGTCTCTCTCTCCCCAATCCTTCAGAGTCTCTCTCTCCCCAGTCCTTCAGAGTCTCTCTCTCCCCAGTCCTTCAGAGTCTCTCTCTCCCCAGTCCTTCAGAGTCTCTCTCTCCCCAGTCCTTCAGAGTCTCTCTCTCCCCAGTCCTTCAGAGTCTCTCTCTCCCCAGTCCTTCAGAGTCTCTCTCTCCCCAGTCCTTCAGAGTCTCTCTCTCCCCAGTCCTTCAGAGTCTCTCTCTCCCCAGTCCTTCAGAGTCTCTCTCTCCCCAATCCTTCAGAGTCTCTCTCTCCCCAATCCTTCAGAGTCTCTCTCTCCCCAATCCTTCAGAGTCTCTCTCTCCCCAATCTTTCAGTCTCTCTCTCTCCCCAATCCTTCAGAGTCTCTCTCTCCCCAATCCTTCAGAGTCTCTCTCTCCCCAGTCCTTCAGAGTCTCTCTCTCCCCAGTCCTTCAGAGTCTCTCTCTCCCCAGTCCTTCAGAGTCTCTCTCTCCCCAGTCCTTCAGAGTCTCTCTCTCCCCAATCCTTCAGAGTCTCTCTCTCCCCAATCCTTCAGAGTCTCTCTCTCCCCAATCCTTCAGAGTCTCTCTCTCCCCAATCCTTCAGAGTCTCTCTCTCCCCAATCCTTCAGAGTCTCTCTCTCCCCAATCCTTCAGAGTCTCTCTCTCCCCAATCCTTCAGAGTCTCTCTCTCCCCAATCCTTCAGAGTCTCTCTCTCTCCCCAATCCTTCAGTCTCTCTCTCTCTCTCCCCAATCCTTCAGTCTCTCTCTCTCTCTCCCCAATCCTTCAGTCTCTCTCTCTCTCTCCCCAATCCTTCAGTCTCTCTCTCTCCCCAATCCTTCAGTCTCTTTCTCTCCCCAATCCTTCAGTCTCTTTCTCTCCCCAATCCTTCAGTCTCTTTCTCTCCCCAATCCTTCAGTCTCTTTCTCTCCCCAATCCTTCAGTCTCTTTCTCTCCCCAATCCTTCAGTCTCTTTCTCTCCCCAATCCTTCAGTCTCTTTCTCTCCCCAATCCTTCAGTCTCTCTCTCTCCCCAATCCTTCAGTCTCTCTCTCTCTCCCCAATCCTTCAGAGTCTCTCTCTCTCCCCCCCAATCCTTCAGTCTCTCTCTCTCCCCAATCCTTCAGTCTCTCTCTCTCTCCCCAATCCTTCAGTCTCTCTCTGTCTCCCCAATCCTTCAGTCTCTCTCTCTCCCCAATCCTTCAGTCTCTCTCTCTCCCCAATCCTTCAGTCTCTCTCTCTCTCCCCAATCCTTCAGAGTCTCTCTGTCTCCCCCCCAATCCTTCAGTCTCTCTCTCTCCCCAATCCTTCAGTCTCTCTCTCTCTCCCCAATCCTTCAGTCTCTCTCTCTCCCCAATCCTTCAGTCTCTCTCTCTCTCCCCAATCCTTCAGTCTCTCTCTGTCTCCCCAATCCTTCAGTCTCTCTCTCTCCCCAATCCTTCAGTCTCTCTCACTCCCCAATCCTTCAGTCTCTCTCTCGCTCCCCAATCCTTCAGAGTCTCTCTGTCTCCCCCCCAATCCTTCAGTCTCTCTCTCTCCCCAATCCTTCAGTCTCTCTCTCTCTCCCCAATCCTTCAGTCTCTCTCTGTCTCCCCAATCCTTCAGTCTCTCTCGCTCCCCAATCCTTCAGTCTCTCTCGCTCCCCAATCCTTCAGTCTCTCTCTCTCCCCAATCCTTCATTCTCACTCTCTCCCCAATCCTTCAGTCTCTCTCTCTCTCTCCCCAATCCTTCAGTCTCTCTCTCTCTCCCCAATCCTTCAGTCGCTCTCTCTCCCCAATCCTTCAGTCTCTCTCTCTCCCCAATCCTTCAGTCTCTCTCTCTCCCCAATCCTTCAGTCTCTCTCTCTCCCCAATCCTTCAGTCTCTCTCTCTCCGCAATCCTTCAGTCTCTCTCTCTCCGCAATCCTTCAGTCTCTCTCTCTCCACAATCCTTCAGTCTCTCTCTCTCCGCAATCCTTCAGTCTCTCTCTCTCTCACCCCAATCATTCAGTCTCCTTCACTCTCTCTCTCTCTCCCCCCAAACCTTCAGTCTCTCTCTCTCTCTCTCTCTCCCCAATCCTTCAGCCTCTCTCTCTCTCTCTCTCTCCCTCCCCCTCCCTCCAAACCTTCAGTCTCTCTCTCTCTCTCTCTCCCCAATCCTTCAGTCTCTCTCTCTCTCTCTCTCCCCAATCCTTCAGTCTCTCTCTCTCTCTCTCCCCAATCCTTCAGAGTCTCTCTCTCTCCCCCCAATCCTTCAGTCTCTCTCTCCCCCCCAATCCTTCAGTCTCTCTCTCTCCCCAATCCTTCATTCTCTCTCTCTCCCCAATCCTTCATTCTCTCTCTCTCCCCAATCCTTCAGTCTCTCTCTCTCTCTCTCCCCAATCCTTCAGTCTCTCTCTCTCCCCAATCCTTCAGTCTCTCTCTCTCCCCAATCCTTCAGTCTCTCTCTCTCACCAATCCTTCAGTCTCTCTCTCTCTCTCACCCATCCTTCAGTCTCTCTCTCTCTCACCAATCCTTCAGTCTCTCTCTCTCTCCCCAATCCTTCAGTCTTTCTCTCTCCCCAATCCTTCAGTCTCTCTCTCTCTCTCCCCAGTCCTTCAGAGTCTCTCTCTCCCCAGTCCTTCAGAGTCTCTCTCTCCCCAGTCCTTCAGAGTCTCTCTCTCCCCAATCCTTCAGTCTCTCTCTCTCTCTCTCCCCAATCCTTCAGTTTCTCTCTCTCTCCCCCCCAATCCTTCAGTTTCTCTCTCTCTCCCCAATCCTTCAGTCTCTGTCTCTCTCTCCCCAATCCTTCAGTCTCTCTCTCTCCCCAATCCTTCAGTCTCTCTCTCTCTCCCCAATCTTTCAGTCTCTCTCTCTCCCCAATCTTTCAGTCTCTCTCTCTCCCCAATCCTTCAGAGTCTCTCTCTCCCCAATCCTTCAGAGTCTTTCTCTCCCCAGTCCTTCAGAGTCTCTCTCTCCCCAGTCCTTCAGAGTCTCTCTCTCCCCAGTCCTTCAGAGTCTCTCTCTCCCCAGTCCTTCAGAGTCTCTCTCTCCCCAGTCCTTCAGAGTCTCTCTCTCCCCAGTCCTTCAGAGTCTCTCTCTCCCCAGTCCTTCAGAGTCTCTCTCTCCCCAATCCTTCAGAGTCTCTCTCTCCCCCATCCTTCAGAGTCTCTCTCTCCCCAATCCTTCAGAGTCTCTCTCTCCCCAATCTTTCAGTCTCTCTCTCTCCCCAATCCTTCAGAGTCTCTCTCTCCCCAATCCTTCAGAGTCTCTCTCTCCCCAATCCTTCAGAGAGTCTCTCTCCCCAGTCCTTCAGAGTCTCTCTCTCCCCAGTCCTTCAGAGTCTCTCTCTCCCCAGTCCTTCAGAGTCTCTGTCTCCCCAGTCCTTCAGAGTCTCTGTCTCCCCAGTCCTTCAGAGTCTCTGTCTCCCCAGTCCTTCAGAGTCTCTGTCTCCCCAGTCCTTCAGAGTCTCTGTCTCCCCAGTCCTTCAGAGTCTCTGTCTCCCCAGTCCTTCAGAGTCTCTCTCTCCCCAGTCCTTCAGAGTCTCTCTCTCCCCAGTCCTTCAGAGTCTCTCTCTCCCCAGTCCTTCAGAGTCTCTCTCTCCCCAGTCCTTCAGAGTCTCTCTCTCCCCAGTCCTTCAGAGTCTCTCTCTCCCCAGTCCTTCAGAGTCTCTCTCTCCCCAGTCCTTCAGAGTCTCTCTCTCCCCAGTCCTTCAGAGTCTCTCTCTCCCCAGTCCTTCAGAGTCTCTCTCTCCCCAGTCCTTCAGAGTCTCTCTCTCCCCAGTCCTTCAGAGTCTCTCTCTCCCCAGTCCTTCAGAGTCTCTCTCTCCCCAGTCCTTCAGAGTCTCTCTCTCCCCAGTCCTTCAGAGTCTCTCTCTCCCCAGTCCTTCAGAGTCTCTCTCTCCCCAGTCCTTCAGAGTCTCTCTCTCCCCAGTCCTTCAGAGTCTCTCTCTCCCCAGTCCTTCAGAGTCTCTCTCTCCCCAGTCCTTCAGAGTCTCTCTCTCCCCAGTCCTTCAGAGTCTCTCTCTCCCCAGTCCTTCAGAGTCTCTCTCTCCCCAATCCTTCAGAGTCTCTCTCTCCCCAATCCTTCAGAGTCTCTCTCTCCCCAATCCTTCAGAGTCTCTCTCTCCCCAATCCTTCAGAGTCTCTCTCTCCCCAATCCTTCAGAGTCTCTCTCTCCCCAATCCTTCAGAGTCTCTCTCTCCCCAATCCTTCAGAGTCTCTCTCTCCCCAATCCTTCAGTCTCTCTCTCTCCCCAATCCTTCAGTCTCTCTCTCTCTCTCCCCAATCCTTCAGTCTCTCTCTCTCTCTCCCCAATCCTTCAGTCTCTCTCTCTCTCTCCCCAATCCTTCAGTCTCTCTCTCTCCCCAATCCTTCAGTCTCTCTCTCTCCCCAATCCTTCAGTCTCTTTCTCTCCCCAATCCTTCAGTCTCTTTCTCTCCCCAATCCTTCAGTCTCTTTCTCTCCCCAATCCTTCAGTCTCTCTCTCTCCCCAATCCTTCAGTCTCTCTCTCTCTCCCCAATCCTTCAGAGTCTCTCTCTCTCCCCCCCAATCCTTCAGTCTCTCTCTCTCCCCAATCCTTCAGTCTCTCTCTCTCTCCCCAATCCTTCAGTCTCTCTCTGTCTCCCCAATCCTTCAGTCTCTCTCTCTCCCCAATCCTTCAGTCTCTCTCTCTCTCTCCCCAATCTTTCAGTCTCTCTCTCTCCCCAATCCTTCAGTCTCTCTCTCTTCCTCTCTCTCTCTCCCTCTCTCTCTCTCTCCCCCTCTCTCTCTCTCTCTCTCTCTCTCTCTCTCTCTCTCTCTCTCCCTCCCCCGCACCACCCCCACCCTCCCGGCCGCCCACTGTTGCCACGTCGAGGACATGGCAGCCGGCCCGGGCTCAGCAAGATCCCACAGACGCGATGAGGTCAGTGGGGGGTCAGTGAGGAGCTCCTCAGGTCAACAACCTCCCACCTCCGACACCCCAGCCCTTCCCCCTCCCCCCAGCCCACTGCGAGCTGCATCACGTCAAAGCTGGAGGGCCGATGTCCCGCTCCTGCCTGAGGGATCTTGCTGTGCTGCGCTGCGACCTGCAGCTTCAGAGGGTGACTCCCATATCGCCTGTGGAGGACTCTGGGGGGCCTCCGCTCCCTCCCGAGTTCCTCTCTTCCTGCCGCCCCTCGCTGGGATGTCACGGCAACGGGCTGGGAGTGACTGTGCCCAGTGGGAGTGAAGGAGGCCAGTGGGCCGCCCTGGGGAGGGGAGTTGGCTCTCTCTCTCCCTGGGGAGGGGAGTTGGCTCTCTCTCTCCCTGGGGAGGGGAGTTGGCTCTCTCTCTCCCTGGGGAGGGGAGTTGGCTCTGTCCCTGGGGAGGGGAGTTGGCTCTGTCTCTCCCTGGGGAGTGGAGTTGGCTCTCTCTCTCCCTGGGGAGGGGAGTTGGCTCTCTCTCTCCCTGGGGAGGGGAGTTGGCTCTCTCTCTCCCTGGGGAGGGGAGTTGGCTCTCTCTCTCCCTGGGGAGGGGAGTTGGCTCTCTCTCTCCCTGGGGAGGGGAGTTGGCTCTCTCTCTCCCTGGGGAGGGGAGTTGGCTCTCTCTCTCCCTGGGGAGGGGAGTTGGCTCTCTCTCTCCCTGGGGAGGGGAGTTGGCTCTCTCTCTCCCTGGGGAGGGGAGTTGGCTCTCTCTCTCCCTGGGTAGGGGAGTTGGCTCTCTCTCTCCCTGGGGAGGGGAGTTGGCTCTCTCTCTCCCTGGGGAGGGGAGTTGGCTCTCTCTCTCCCTGGGGAGGGGAGTTGGCTCTCTCTCTCCCTGGGGAGGGGAGTTGGCTCTCTCTCTCCCTGGGGAGGGGAGTTGGCTCTCTCTCTCCCTGGGGAGGGGAGTTGGCTCTCTCTCTCCCTGGGGAGGGGAGTTGGCTCTCTCTCTCCCTGGGGAGGGGAGTTGGCTCTCTCTCTCCCTGGGGAGGGGAGTTGGCTCTCTCTCTCCCTGGGGAGGGGAGTTGGCTCTCTCTCTCCCTGGGGAGGGGAATTGGCTCTCTCTCTCCCTGGGGAGGGGAGTTGTCTCTCTCTCTCCCTGGGGAGGGGAGTTGTCTCTCTCTCTCCCTGGGGAGGGGAGTTGGCTCTCTCTCTCCCTGGGGAGGGGAGTTGGCTCTCTCTCTCCCTGGGGAGGGGAGTTGGCTCTCTCTCTCCCTGGGGAGGGGAGTTGGCTCTCTCTCTCCCTGGGGAGGGGAGTTGGCTCTCTCTCTCCCTGGGGAGGGGAGTTGGCTCTCTCTCTCCCTGGGGAGGGGAGTTGGCTCTCTCTCTCCCTGGGGAGGGGAGTTGGCTCTCTCTCTCCCTGGGGAGGGGAGTTGGCTCTCTCTCTCCCTGGGGAGGGGAGTTGGCTCTCTCTCTCCCTGGGGAGGGGAGTTGGCTCTCTCTCTCCCTGGGGAGGGGAGTTGGCTCTCTCTCTCCCTGGGGAGGGGGAGTTGGCTCTCTCTCTCCCTGGGGAGGGGAGTTGGCTCTCTCTCTCCCTGGGGAGGGGAGTTGGCTCTCTCTCTCCCTGGGGAGGGGAGTTGGCTCTCTCTCTCCCTGGGGAGGGGAGTTGGCTCTCTCTCCCTGGGGAGGGGAGTTGGCTCTCTCTCTCCCTGGGGAGGGGAGTTGGCTCTCTCTCTCCCTGGGGAGGGGAGTTGGCTCTCTCTCTCCCTGGGGAGGGGAGTTGGCTCTCTCTCTCCCTGGGGAGGGGAGTTGGCTCTCTCTCTCCCTGGGGAGGGGAGTTGGCTCTCTCTCTCCCTGGGGAGGGGAGTTGGCTCTCTCTCTCCCTGGGGAGGGGAGTTGGCTCTCTCTCTCCCTGGGGAGTGGAGTTGGCTCTCTCTCTCCCTGGGGAGGGGAGTTGGCTCTCTCTCTCCCTGGGGAGGGGAGTTGGCTCTCTCTCTCCCTGGGGAGGGGAGTTGGCTCTCTCTCTCCCTGGGGAGGGGAGTTGGCTCTCTCTCTCCCTGGGGAGGGGAGTTGGCTCTCTCTCTCCCTGGGGAGGGGAGTTGGCTCTCTCTCCCTGGGGAGGGGAGTTGGCTCTCTCTCTCCCTGGGGAGGGGAGTTGGCTCTCTCTCTCCCTGGGGAGGGGAGTTGGCTCTCTCTCTCCCCGGGGAGGGGAGTTGGCTCTCTCTCTCCCCGGGGAGGGGAGTTGGCTCTCTCTCTCCCCGGGGAGGGGAGTTGGCTCTCTCTCTCCCTGGGGAGGGGAGTTGGCTCTCTCTCTCCCTGGGGAGGGGAGTTGGCTCTCTCTCTCCCTGGGGAGGGGAGTTGGCTCTCTCTCTCCCTGGGGAGGGGAGTTGGCTCTCTCTCTCCCTGGGGAGGGGAGTTGGCTCTGTCCCTGGGGAGGGGAGTTGGCTCTCTCTCTCCCTGGGGAGGGGAGTTGGCTCTCTCTCTCCCTGGGGAGGGGAGTTGGCTCTCTCTCCCCTGGGGAGGGGAGTTGGCTCTCTCTCTCCCTGGGGAGGGGAGTTGGCTCTCTCTCCCCTGGGGAGGGGAGTTGGCTCTCTCTGTCCCTGGGGAGGGGAGTTGGCTCTCTCTCTCCCTGGGGAGGGGAGTTGGCTCTGTCCCTGGGGAGTGGAGTTGGCTCTCTCTCTCCCTGGGGAGGGGAGTTGGCTCTCTCTCTCCCTGGGGAGGGGATTTTGGTCTCTGTCCCTGGGGAGGGGAGTTGGCTCTCTCTCCCCGAGGAGGGGAGTTGGCTCTCTCTCTCCCTGGGGAGGGGAGTTGGCTCTCTCTCCCTGGGGAGGGGAGTTGGCTCTCTCTCTCCCTGGGGAGGGGAGTTGGCTCTCTCTCTCCCTGGGGAGGGGAGTTGGCTCTCTCTCTCCCTGGGGAGGGGAGTTGGCTCTCTCTCTCTCCCTGGGGAGGGTAGTTGGCTCTCTCTCTCCCTGGGGAGGGGAGTTGGCTCTCTCTCTCTCCCTGGGGAGGGGAGTTGGCTCTCTCTCTCCCTGGGGAGGGGAGTTGGGTCTCTGTCCCTGGGGAGGGGATTTTGGTCTCTGTCCCTGGGGAGGGGAGTTGGCTCTCTCTCCCCGAGGAGGGGAGTTGGCTCTCTCTCTCCCTGGGGAGGGGAGTTGGCTCTCTCTCTCCCCGGGGAGGGGAGTTGGCTCTCTCTCTCCCCGGGGAGGGGAGTTGGCTCTCTCTCTCCCCGGGGAGGGGAGTTGGCTCTCTCTCTCCCCGGGGAGGGGAGTTGGCTCTCTCTCTCCCCGGGGACGGGAGTTGGCTCTCTCTCTCCCCGGGGCCGGGAGTTGGCTCTCTCTCTCCCCGGGTAGGGGAGTTGGAGCTCTCTCCCTGGGGACGGGAGTTGGCTCTCTCTTTCCCTGGGGAGGGGAGTTGGCTCTCTCTTTCCCTGGGGAGGGGAGTTGGCTCTCTCTCTCCCTGGGGAGGGGAGTTGGCTCTCTCTCTCCCTGGGGAGGGGAGTTGGCTCTCTCTCTCCCTGGGGAGGGGAGTTGGCTCTCTCTCTCCCTGGGGAGGGGAGTTGGCTCTCTCTCTCCCTGGGGAGGGGAGTTGGCTCTCTCTCTCCCTGGGGAGGGGAGTTGGCTCTCTCTCTCCCTGGGGAGGGGAGTTGGCTCTCTCTCTCCCTGGGGAGGGGAGTTGGCTCTCTCTCTCCCTGGGGAGGGGAGTTGGCTCTCTCTCTCCCTGGGGAGGGGAGTTGGCTCTCTCTCTCCCTGGGGAGGGGAGTTGGCTCTCTCTCTCCCTGGGGAGGGGAGTTGGCTCTCTCTCTCCCTGGGGAGGGGAGTTGGCTCTCTCTCTCCCTGGGGAGGGGAGTTGGCTCTCTCTCTCCCTGGGGAGGGGAGTTGGCTCTCTCTCTCCCTGGGGAGGGGAGTTGGCTCTCTCTCTCTCCCTGGGGAGGGGAGTTGGCTCTCTCCTTCTCCCTGGGGAGGGGAGTTGGCTCTCTCTCTCCCCGGGGAGGGGAGTTGGCTCTCTCTCTCCCTGGGGAGGGGAGTTGGCTCTCTCTCTCCCTGGGGAGGGGAGTTGGGGCTCTCTCCCTGTGGAGGGGAGTTGGCTCTCTCTCTCCCTGGGGAGGGGAGTTGGGGCTCTCTCCCTGGGGAGGGGAGTTGGCTCTCTCTCTCCCTGGCGAGGGGTGTTGGGGCTCTCTCCCTGGGGAGGGGAGTTGGCTCTCTCTCTCCCTGTGGAGGGGAGTTGGCTCTCTCTCTCCCTGGGGAGGGGAGTTGGCTCTCTCTCTCCCTGGGGAGGGGAGTTGGCTCTGTCCCTGGGGAGGGGTGTTGGCTCTGTCCCTGGGGAGTGGAGTTGGCTCTCTCTCTCCCTGGGGAGGGGAGTTGCCTCTCTCTCTCCCTGGGGAGGGGAGTTGGCTCTCTCTCTCCCTGGGGAGGGGAGTTGGCTCTCTCTCTCTCCCTGGGGAGGGGAATTGGCTCTGTCCCCGGTGAGGGGAGTTGGCTCTCTCTCTCCCTGGGGAGGGGAGTTGTCTCTCTCTCTCTCCCTGGGGAGTGGAGTTGGCTCTCTCTCTCCCTGGGGAGGGGAGTTGGCTCTCTCTCTCCCTGGGGAGGGGAGTTGGCTCTCTCTCTCCCTGGGGAGGGGAGTTGGCTCTGTCCCTGGGGAGGGGAGTTGGCTCTCTCTCTCCCTGTGGAGGGGAGTTGGCTCTCTCAATCCCTGGGGAGGGGAGTTGGCTCTGTCCCTGGGGAGGGGAGTTGGCTCTCTCTCTCCCTGGGGAGGGGAGTTGGCTCTCTCTCTCCCTGGGGAGGGGAGTTGGCTCTCTCTCTCCCTGGGGAGGGGAGTTGGCTCTCTCTCTCCCTGGGGAGGGGAGTTGGCTCTCTCTCTCCCTGGGGAGGGCAGTTGGCTCTGTCCCTGGGGAGGGGAGTTGGCTCTCTCTCTCCCTGGGGAGGGGAGTTGGCTCTCTCTCTCCCTGGGGAGGGGAGTTGGCTCTCTCTCTCCCTGGGGAGGGGAGTTGGTTCTGTCCCTGGGGAGGGGAGTTGGCTCTCTCTCTCCCTGGGGAGGGGAGTTGGCTCTCTCTCTCCCTGTGGAGGGGAGTTGGCTCTCTCTCTCCCTGGGGAGGGGAGTTGGCTCTCTCTCTCCCTGGGGAGGGGAGTTGGCACTCTCTCTCCCTGGGGAGGGGAGTTGGCTCTCTCTCTCCCTGGGGAGGGGAGTTGGCTCTCTCTCTCCCTGGGGAGGGGAGTTGGCTCTCTCTCTCCCTGGGGAGGGGAGTTGGTTCTGTCCCTGGGGAGGGGAGTTGGCTCTCTCTCTCCCTGGGGAGGGGAGTTGGCTCTCTCTCTCCCTGTGGAGGGGAGTTGGCTCTCTCTCTCCCTGGGGAGGGGAGTTGGCTCTCTCTCTCCCTGGGGAGGGGAGTTGGCACTCTCTCTCCCTGGGGAGGGGAGTTGGCTCTCTCTCTCCCTGGGGAGGGGAGTTGGCACTCTCTCTCCCTGGGGAGGGAAGTTGGCTCTCTCTCTCCCTGGGGAGGGGAGTTGGCTCTCTCTCTCCCTGGGGAGTGGAGTTGGCTCTCTCTCTCCCTGGGGAGTGGAGTTGGCTCTCTCTCTCCCTGGGGAGTGGAGTTGGCTCTCTCTCTCCCTGGGGAGGGGAGTTGTCTCTCTCTCTCTCCCTGGGGAGGGGAGTTGTCTCTCTCTCTCTCCCTGGGGAGGGGAGTTGTCTCTCTCTCTCCCTGGGGAGGGGAGTTGGCTCTCTCTCTCCCTGGGGAGGGGAGTTGGCTCTGTCCCTGGGGAGGGGAGTTGGCTCTCTCTCTCCCTGGGGAGGGGAGTTGGCTCTCTCTCTCCCTGGGGAGGGGAATTGGCTCTCTTTCTCCCCGGGGAGGGGAGTTGGCTCTCTCTCTCCCCGGGGAGGGGAGTTGGCTCTCTCTCTCCCCGGGGAGGGGAGTTGGCTCTCTCTCTCCCTGGGGAGGGGAGTTGGCTCTCTCTCTCCCTGGGGAGGGGAGTTGGCTCTCTCTCTCCCTGGGGAGGGGAGTTGGCTCTCTCTCTCCCTGGGGAGGGGAGTTGGCTCTGTCCCTGGGGAGGGGAGTTGGCTCTCTCTCTCCCTGGGGAGGGGAGTTGGCTCTCTCTCTCCCTGGGGAGGGGAGTTGGCTCTGTCCCTGGGGAGGGGAGTTGGCTCTCTCTCTCCCTGGGGAGGGGAGTTGGCTCTGTCCCTGGGGAGTGGAGTTGGCTCTCTCTCTCCCTGGGGAGGGGAGTTGGCTCTCTCTCTCTCCCTGGGGAGGGTAGTTGGCTCTCTCTCTCCCTGGGGAGGGGAGTTGGCTCTCTCTCTCTCCCTGGGGAGGGGAGTTGGGTCTCTGTCCCTGGGGAGGGGATTTTGGTCTCTGTCCCTGGGGAGGGGAGTTGGCTCTCTCTCCCCGAGGAGGGGAGTTGGCTCTCTCTCTCCCTGGGGAGGGGAGTTGGCTCTCTCTCTCCCCGGGGAGGGGAGTTGGCTCTCTCTCTCCCCGGGGAGGGGAGTTGGCTCTCTCTCTCCCCGGGGAGGGGAGTTGGCTCTCTCTCTCCCCGGGGAGGGGAGTTGGCTCTCTCTCTCCCCTGGGACGGGAGTTGGCTCTCTCTCTCCCCGGGGCCGGGAGTTGGCTCTCTCTCTCCCCGGGGACGGGAGTTGGCTCTCTCTCTCCCCGGGTAGGGGAGTTGGAGCTCTCTCCCTGGGGACGGGAGTTGGCTCTCTCTTTCCCTGGGGAGGGGAGTTGGCTCTCTCTCTCCCTGGGGAGGGGAGTTGGCTCTCTCTCTCCCTGGGGAGGGGAGTTGGCTCTCTCTCTCCCTGGGGAGGGGAGTTGGCTCTCTCTCTCCCTGGGGAGGGAAGTTGGCTCTCTCTCTCCCTGGGGAGGGGAGTTGGCTCTCTCTCTCCCTGGGGAGGGGAGTTGGCTCTCTCTCTCCCTGGGGAGGGGAGTTGGCTCTCTCTCTCCCTGGGGAGGGGAGTTGGCTCTCTCTCTCCCTGGGGAGGGGAGTTGGCTCTCTCTCTCCCTGGGGAGGGGAGTTGGCTCTCTCTCTCCCTGGGGAGGGGAGTTGGCTCTCTCTCTCTCCCTGGGGAGGGGAGTTGGCTCTCTCCCTCTCCCTGGGGAGGGGAGTTGGCTCTCTCTCTCCCCGGGGAGGGGAGTTGGCTCTCTCTCTCCCTGGGGAGGGGAGTTGGCTCTCTCTCTCCCTGGGGAGGGGAGTTGGGGCTCTCTCCCTGTGGAGGGGAGTTGGCTCTCTCTCTCCCTGGGGAGGGGAGTTGGGGCTCTCTCCCTGGGGAGGGGAGTTGGCTCTCTCTCTCCCTGGTGAGGGGTGTTGGGGCTCTCTCCCTGGGGAGGGGAGTTGGCTCTCTCTCTCCCTGTGGAGGGGAGTTGGCTCTCTCTCTCCCTGTGGAGGGGAGTTGGCTCTCTCTCTCCCTGGGGAGGGGAGTTGGCTCTCTCTCTCCCTGGGGAGGGGAGTTGGCTCTGTCCCTGGGGAGGGGTGTTGGCTCTGTCCCTGGGGAGTGGAGTTGGCTCTCTCTCTCCCTGGGGAGGGGAGTTGCCTCTCTCTCTCCCTGGGGAGGGGAGTTGGCTCTCTCTCTCCCTGGGGAGGGGAGTTGGCTCTCTCTCTCTCCCTGGGGAGGGGAATTGGCTCTGTCCCCGGTGAGGGGAGTTGGCTCTCTCTCTCCCTGGGGAGGGGAGTTGGCTCTCTCTCTCCCTGGGGAGGGGAGTTGGCTCTCTCTCTCCCTGGGGAGGGGAGTTGGCTCTCTCTCTCCCTGGGGAGGGCAGTTGGCTCTGTCCCTGGGGAGGGGAGTTGGCTCTCTCTCTCCCTGGGGAGGGGAGTTGGCTCTCTCTCTCCCTGGGGAGGGGAGTTGGCTCTCTCTCTCCCTGGGGAGGGGAGTTGGTTCTGTCCCTGGGGAGGGGAGTTGGCTCTCTCTCTCCCTGGGGAGGGGAGTTGGCTCTCTCTCTCCCTGTGGAGGGGAGTTGGCTCTCTCTCTCCCTGGGGAGGGGAGTTGGCTCTCTCTCTCCCTGGGGAGGGGAGTTGGCACTCTCTCTCCCTGGGGAGGGGAGTTGGCTCTCTCTCTCCCTGGGGAGGGGAGTTGGCACTCTCTCTCCCTGGGGAGGGAAGTTGGCTCTCTCTCTCCCTGGGGAGGGGAGTTGGCTCTCTCTCTCCCTGGGGAGTGGAGTTGGCTCTCTCTCTCCCTGTGGAGTGGAGTTGGCTCTCTCTCTCCCTGGGGAGTGGAGTTGGCTCTCTCTCTCCCTGGGGAGGGGAGTTGTCTCTCTCTCTCTCCCTGGGGAGGGGAGTTGTCTCTCTCTCTCCCTGGGGAGGGGAGTTGGCTCTCTCTCTCCCTGGGGAGGGGAGTTGGCTCTGTCCCTGGGGAGGGGAGTTGGCTCTCTCTCTCCCTGGGGAGGGGAGTTGGCTCTCTCTCTCCCTGGGGAGGGGAGTTGGCTCTCTCTCTCCCTGGGGAGGGGAGTTGGCTCTCTCTCTCCCTGGGGAGGGGAGTTGGCTCTGTCCCTGGGGAGGGGAGTTGGCTCTCTCTCTCCCTGGGGAGGGGAGTTGGCTCTCTCTCTCCCTGGGGAGTGGAATTGGCTCTCTTTCTCCCCGGGGAGGGGAGTTGGCTCTCTCTCTCCCCGGGGAGGGGAGTTGGCTCTCTCTCTCCCCGGGGAGGGGAGTTGGCTCTCTCTCTCCCTGGGGAGGGGAGTTGGCTCTCTCTCTCCCTGGGGAGGGGAGTTGGCTCTCTCTCTCCCTGGGGAGGGGAGTTGGCTCTCTCTCTCCCTGGGGAGGGGAGTTGGCTCTGTCCCTGGGGAGGGGAGTTGGCTCTCTCTCTCCCTGGGGAGGGGAGTTGGCTCTCTCTCTCCCTGGGGAGGGGAGTTGGCTCTGTCCCTGGGGAGGGGAGTTGGCTCTCTCTCTCCCTGGGGAGGGGAGTTGGCTCTGTCCCTGGGGAGTGGAGTTGGCTCTCTCTCTCCCTGGGGAGGGGAGTTGGCTCTCTCTCTCTCCCTGGGGAGGGTAGTTGGCTCTCTCTCTCCCTGGGGAGGGGAGTTGGCTCTCTCTCTCTCCCTGGGGAGGGGAGTTGGGTCTCTGTCCCTGGGGAGGGGATTTTGGTCTCTGTCCCTGGGGAGGGGAGTTGGCTCTCTCTCCCCGAGGAGGGGAGTTGGCTCTCTCTCTCCCTGGGGAGGGGAGTTGGCTCTCTCTCTCCCCTGGGGAGGGGAGTTGGCTCTCTCTCTCCCCGGGGAGGGGAGTTGGCTCTCTCTCTCCCCGGGGAGGGGAGTTGGCTCTCTCTCTCCCCGGGGAGGGGAGTTGGCTCTCTCTCTCCCCGGGGAGGGGAGTTGGCTCTCTCTCTCCCCGGGGAGGGGAGTTGGCTCTCTCTCTCCCCGGGGACGGGAGTTGGCTCTCTCTCTCCCCGGGGCCGGGAGTTGGCTCTCTCTCTCCCTGGGGAGGGGAGTTGGCTCTCTCTCTCCCTGGGGAGGGAAGTTGGCTCTCTCTCTCCCTGGGGAGGGGAGTTGGCTCTCTCTCTCCCTGGGGAGGGGAGTTGGCTCTCTCTCTCCCTGGGGAGGGGAGTTGGCTCTCTCTCTCCCTGGGGAGGGGAGTTGGCTCTCTCTCCCCGGGGAGGGGAGTTGGCTCTCTCTCTCCCTGGGGAGGGGAGTTGGCTCTCTCTCTCCCCGGGGAGGGGAGTTGGCTCTCTCTCTCTCCCCAGGGACGGGAGTTGGCTCTCTCTCTCCCTGGGGAGGGGAGTTGGCTCTCTCTCTCTCCCTGGGGAGGGGAGTTGGCTCTCTCCCTCTCCCTGGGGAGGGGAGTTGGCTCTCTCTCTCCCCGGGGAGGGGAGTTGGCTCTCTCTCTCCCTGGGGAGGGGAGTTGGCTCTCTCTCTCCCTGGGGAGGGGAGTTGGGGCTCTCTCCCTGTGGAGGGGAGTTGGCTCTCTCTCTCCCTGGGGAGGGGAGTTGGGGCTCTCTCCCTGGGGAGGGGAGTTGGCTCTCTCTCTCCCTGGGGAGGGGAGTTGGCTCTCTCTCTCCCTGGCGAGGGGTGTTGGGGCTCTCTCCCTGGGGAGGGGAGTTGGCTCTCTCTCTCCCTGTGGAGGGGAGTTGGCTCTCTCCCTGGGGAGGGGAGTTGGCTCTCTCTCTCCCTGGGGAGGGGAGTTGGCTCTGTCCCTGGGGAGGGGTGTTGGCTCTGTCCCTGGGGAGTGGAGTTGGCTCTCTCTCTCCCTGGGGAGGGGAGTTGCCTCTCTCTCTCCCTGGGGAGGGGAGTTGGCTCTCTCTCTCTCCCTGGGGAGGGGAGTTGGGTCTCTGTCCCTGGGGAGGGGATTTTGGTCTCTGTCCCTGGGGAGGGGAGTTGGCTCTCTCTCTCCCCGAGGAGGGGAGTTGGCTCTCTCTCTCCCTGGGGAGGGGAGTTGGCTCTCTCTCTCCCCGGGGAGGGGAGTTGGCTCTCTCTCTCCCCGGGGAGGGGAGTTGGCTCTCTCTCTCCCTGGGGAGGGGAGTTGGCTCTCTCTCTCCCCTGGGACGGGAGTTGGCTCTCTCTCTCCCCGGGGACGGGAGTTGGCTCTCTCTCTCCCCGGGGACGGGTGTTGGCTCTCTCTCTCCCCGGGGAGGGGAGTTGGCTCTCTCTCTCCCTGGGGAGGGGAGTTGGCTCTCTCTCTCCCTGGGGAGTGGAGTTGGCTCTCTCTCTCCCTGGGGAGGGGAGTTGGCTCTCTCTCTCCCTGGGGAGGGGAGTTGGCTCTCTCTCTCCCTGGGGAGGGGAGTTGGCTCTCTCTCTCCCTGGGGAGTGGAGTTGGCTCTCTCTCTCCCTGGGGAGGGGAGTTGGCTCTCTCTCTCCCTGGGGAGGGGAGTTGCCTCTCTCTCTCCCTGGGGAGGGGAGTTGGCTCTCTCTCTCCCTGGGGACGGGAGTTGGCACGCTCTCTCCCTTTCTACCTTTGGGTAACAGAAGCCTGCCCATCTCTGACTTAAAACCAATCCCCCCAGCGTCTCTGGGGAGGAGAGTTCCAGATGTTTCCCCGTCGTTTTGTGTGACAAAGTGTTTCCTAATTTCACTCCTGAGAATCCTGGCTCGAATTATTCGGGCATAAATTTCCTTGTCCCGCCCGATAGGAGAATCTGACTTAGCAGCGAGCGGTCCCCGGTCTTGGGGCCGGAATTTACAGGTCCAGAAAAATTCCACCCTTCGGCTCTGTACCCTAGTCCGAGACTCCCCCAACTAGCCGGAATCGTTTCTCTCTGTCGACCCTATCCGTTCCCCTTAGTAAGACGTGGGAGCATTCGGCCCATCGAGTTCTGCTCCCCCGTTCAACGGGTTCGGGGTTGATCTGATAATCCTCGACTCCACGTTCCAGCCTTTTCCCCGTAACCCTCGATTCCCTTCCTGATTAAAAGCCTGTCGATCTCCGTCCTGAACAGACTGAGTGGCCCAGCCTGTGCAGGCCTCTGTGGTGAGGGATTTCACAGATTCACCACCCTCTGAGATAACAAATTCCTCCTCATCTGATTTCCCGAACAATGTCCTGAAAATCCTGATCAAATCTCCACCCTCAACCTTCTCAATTCCTGGGCAGCACAATCCTAGTTTGTGTTTAATCCCTTTTCGGAGTTTAACCCTCGCACTGCAGGAATCATTCTGGTGAATGGACACTGCCTTCACTCAAAGGACAATGTGTCCTACCTCAGGCACAAAGCCTGGAGCTGAAGCAGAGGGGACACAGATTGAAGAGAATCAGGAAGGGGGGGTTCGGACAGAGTAAATAAAGAGAAACTTTTCCCACTGGGCAGGAGGGTCGGTAACCAGAGGGGACACAGACTGAAGAGAATCAGGAAGGGGGGGTTCGGACAGAGTAAATAAGGAGAAACTGTTCCCACTGGGCAGGAGGGTCGGTAACCAGAGGGGACACAGATTGAAGAGAATCGGGAAGGGAACCAGAGGGGGGAGATGAGGAGAATTTGTTTTTATTTACACAGCGAGTTGTTGTGATCTGGAAGGCGCTGCCTGAAAGGGCGGTGGAAGCAGATTCAATAGGAACTTTCAAAAGGGGGGGAATCGGATAAATACTGGAAGGGGGGACGTTTGCAGGGATATGGGGGGGGAAAGAGTGGGGGTTGGTTTGGGGAGGGAGTGGGACTAGCTCTTCCAAAGAGCTGGCACAAGCACGATGGGTCGAGTGGCCGGAGGAGTGACTTGTGTTAGGCCCTGAGCAGTTGGGTGCAGCAGGATTCGAACAGGGATCTGTGGGAGAGGGTTTACTGGAGGGCCTCTGTGCCTCACAGAAGTCCGACCGATTTGAAGGCCTGACCTCACTCTCTGGCCACAGGCCCTCCTGCAAGAATCCTGGTGTTTTCCAACAGGAAAAAGGTGCGACTGGTGGGATGGTCAGCAGAGGGGTGTGGAGTCTCAGGAAGGAAACAAAGCCGTGAGCCATTGCACAAGAGAAGCTGCCTGTTCTGCTCATTCACTGAAAGGTGTGGGAGCACAGAGTGTTCCTGACAGCCCAGAGCCACCCCACCTCCCCAAACGCTGCCAGAATACCGTCCCACTCTGGGAACTCCCTGTTCACCTCAAACTGAACCCTTACTGTCAACTCCCCCTTCCTGCACACCACTCCCACATCCATCCATCTGTCTACATCTCCCTCTCGCCCCATCACTCTGCCCCTATCCCTATCATCACTTCACCCCTTTCTCTTTACCTCACACACACTCTCTCTCTCTCTCTGTTTTCATCTATCTCCGGGAGTGTTTGATGGGGACAGTGTAGAGGGAGATTTACTCTGTATCTAACCCCGTGCTGTACCTGTCCTGGGAGTGTTTGATGGGGACAGTGTAGAGGGAGATTTACTCTGTATCTAACCCCGTGCTGTACCTGTCCTGGGAGTGTTTGATGGGGACAGTGTAGAGGGAGCTTTAGTCTGTATCTAACCCCGTGCTGTACCTGTCCTGGGAGTGTTTGATGGGGACAGTGTAGAGGGAGCTTTACTCTGTATCTAACCCTGGGCTGTACCTGTCCTGGGAGTGTTTGATGGGGACAGTGTAGAGGGAGCTTTACTCTGTATCTAACCCCGTGCTGTACCTGTCCTGGGAGTGTTTGATGGGGACAGTGTAGAGGGAGATTTACCCTGTATCTAACCCCGTGCTGTACCTGTCCTGGGAGTGTTTGATGGGGACGGTGTAGAGGGAGTTTTACTCTGTATCTAACCCTGTGCTGTACCTGTCCTGGGAGTGTTTGATGGGGACAGTGTAGAGGGAGATTTACTCTGTATCTAACCCCGTGCTGTACCTGTCCTGGGAGTGTTTGATGGGGACAGTGTAGAGGGAGATTTACTCTGTATCTAACCCCGTGCTGTACCTGTCCTGGGAGTGTTTGATGGGGACAGTGTAGAGGGAGATTTACTCTGTATCTAACCCCGTGCTGTACCTGTCCTGGGAGTGTTTGATGGGGACAGTGTAGAGGGAGCTTTACTCTGTATCTAACCCCGTGCTGTACCTGTCCTGGGAGTGTTTGATGGGGACAGTGTAGAGGGAGATTTACTCTGTATCTAACCCCGTGCTGTACCTGTCCTGGGAGTGTTTGATGTGGACAGTGTAGAGGGAACTTTACTCTGTATCTAACCCCGTGCTGTACCTGTCCTGGGAGTGTTTGATGGGGACAGTGAAGAGGGGGCTTTACTCTGTATCTAACCCCGTGCTGTACCTGTCCTGGGAGTGTTTGATGTGGACAGTGTAGAGGGAGATTTACTCTGTATCTAACCCCGTGCTGTACCTGTCCTGGGAGTGTTTGATGGGGACAGTGTACAGGGCGCTTTACTCTGTATCTAACCCCGTGCTGTACCTGTCCTGGGAGTGTTTGATGGGGACAGTGTAGAGGGGGCTTTACTCTGTATCTAACCCCGTGCTGTACCTGTCCTGGGAGGGTTTGATGTGGACAGTGTAGAGGGAGCTTTACTCTGTATCTAACCGCGTGCTGTATAACCTTTATGTTGAAGATTGCAGGCAGGATGTTTGTAGAGTTTAGTATTAATTGGGTATTGTCTGCTCTCTCTCTGTGTCACAGGGCCGACCCTCAACGATCCTGCAGTGCACTGTACAGTCCGAAGGGAAGAAACTGGTGTTGAAGCTGCAGCAGAATGAGTGAGTGTTAGCTGCAGAGTTTGTGGGCGGAGTGGCTGCTCCCTGATGTTATTGAGGAATGCCCGCTGTCCTGTTTCACATTGCTTGTTCTTCCTTCTCTGTTCCAATCTCCCTCATTAGGTTTAAACTCTCCCCATTTCCAGCTGATTGTTCATTGGGAATCCCGGCTTTGCTGGTGTTCCCAGTCCAATCCCTCCATGTTCCTCGGCCCCTCTGCCTGGCCAATTACCTGATGGTCTGTTTGGTTTTTTTCAATGTTTGGCAAGTTCTGGTTCGAGTGAGCACCTCTCATGCCCATCTTCTTGGCACTGGGGTGTGCCAGTCTTGGCTTAATGGGTCTCTCTCTCTCATCTCCAAATCAAAAGCTCCAGCGATTGAGACCCCAGCGCAGGGACTCAAGCCCACATAATCTAGACCAACTGCCCATGTCTGTGCACCCTCCGACAGTTTGGCACTCCCTCAGTACTGACCCTCCGACAGTGCGGCACTCCCTCAGTACTGACCCTCCGACAGTGCGGCACTCCCTCAGTACTGACCCTCCGACAGTGCGGCACTCCCTCAGAACTGACCCTCCGACAGTGCGGCACTCCCTCAGTACTGACCCTCCGACAGTGCGGCGCTCCCTCAGTACTGACCCTCCGATAGTGCGGCGCTCCCTCAGTACTGACCCTCCGACAGTGCGGCGCGCCCTCAGAACTGACCCTCCGACAGTGCGGCACTCCCTCAGTACTGACCCTCCGACAGTGCGGCACTCCCTCAGTACTGACCCTCTGACATTGCGGCCCTCCCTCAACACTGACCCTCCGACAGTGCGGCACTCCCTCAGTACTGACCCTCCGACAGTGCGGCGCTCCCTCAGCACTGACCCTCCGACAGTGCGGCACTCCCTCAGTACTGACCCTCCGACAGTGCGGCGCTCCCTCAGCACTGACCCTCCGACAGTGCGGCGCTCCCTCAGCACTGACCCTCCGACAGTGCGGCGCTCCCTCAGTACTGACCCTCCGACAGTGCAGCGCTCCCTCAGTACTGACCCTGTGACAGTGCGGCACTCCCTCAGTACTGACCCTCCGACAGTGCAGCACTCCCTCAGTACTGACCCTCCGACAGTGCGGCGCTCCCTCAGCACTGACCCTCCGACAGTGCGGCACTCCCTCAGTACTGACCCTCCGACAGTGCGGCACTCCCTCAGTACTGACCCTCCGACAGTGCAGCACTCCCTCAGTACTGACCCTCCGACAGTGCGGCGCTCCCTCAGCACTGACCCTCCGACAGTGCGGCACTCCCTCAGTACTGACCCTCCGACAGTGCGGCACTCCCTCAGTACTGCCCCTCCGACAGTGCGGCACTCCCTCAGTACTGCCCCTCCGACAGTGCGGCGCTCCCTCAGTACTGACCCTCCGACAGTGCGGCACTCCCTCAGTACTGACCCTCTGTATGTGCAGCACTCCCTCAGTAGTGGCACTGCTTTTTGTGGGGAGAGAGCAGGAGAGGGGAGCAGGGATGGGTGGTGTGTAACTCACCAGCAGTAGCTCCTTCCTGACCTCCTGGGTGTCTGGCTTGTGGTCTTCTGCTGACCTGGGCCCTCATCTTCTGGAGGAGAGACCCTGGCTCAGGCTGCGTGTTGGAGACTGACTCCCAAATGACGAGGGCCAGAAATCCTTTGTATACGAGTGGGACTTGCTCGCCTGTTGTCCTAGGGACACTGGTTTGGTGAAGAACCTTTACAGATGCCGTTCTCCTTCCTGTTTCCTTCAGGAACCTCTTCTCTGGTGCTCACCGGCTCATGTACTATCTACCCAACGGGACCTTGGTGACAGAGGAGGAGAGTAACCCGGTAAGGATTGTCCGCACCTTTGCTCTGTGTGTGGGCTGCTCATGGGAGAGGGGAGCCGGAGATTGGGAAGCGAGGAAGGAAAGAGGGAATTCACGTCCACCTGGACCTTTTTGTGTTGGGTTAGATCAAGTGGGCCGATTGGTTTATTGGATGTTCCACTGGATTTCCGGATGTGGAAGTGAAAGTAACTCGGCGACTGAAATGGGATTGGGAAAAAACGAAGGAATTCAGCCATTTGCGATCTCATTACGCCGGGGATACCCGGACCCAAAATTCCCACTGAAAATTGACCAACCTTTGGCTGCTCCGTTGTATTTTCCGTGATTAAATCCGGACCTATCTCTTAATGGAAGTATCTTAAAGCTTGGGCCCATGACCCTTAAACCCTCTAAACCAACCAAAATCTCCCCTTCCCATTTAGACATTTTCCATCCCCCACCCCAGCCCCCACCAACCCCAATCCACGATTTGGGAAGGAGAGAGTTCCAGATTCCCCCTCCCGTGTGTGTGTCTGTGTGTGTGTGTGTCTGTGTGTGTGTGTCTGTGTGTGTGTGTGTCTGTGTGTGTGTGTGTCTGTGTGTGTGTGTGTGTCTGTGTGTGTGTGTGTGTCTGTGTGTGTGTGTGTGTCTGTGTGTGTGTGTCTGTGTGTGTGTGTCTGTGTGTGTGTTTGTGTGTGTGTCTGTGTGTGTGTGTGTGTGTGTGTGTGTGTGTGTGTGTGTCTATATGTGTCTGTGTGTGTGTGTGTCTGTGTGTGTGTGTGTCTGTGTGTGTGTGGGTCTGTGTGTGGGTGTGTGTGTGTGTGGGTCTGTGTGTGTGTGGGTCTGTGTGTGTGGGTCTGTGTGTGTGTGGGTCTGTGTGTGTGTGTGTGTCTGTGTGTGTGTGTGTCTGTGTGTGTGTGTGTCTGTGTGTGTGTGTCTGTCTGTCTGTCTGTGTGTGTGTGTGTGTCTCTGTCTGTGTGTGTGTGTGTGTGTCTTTGTGTGTTTGTCTTTGTGTGTGTGTCTTTGTGTGTGTGTGTGTGTCTCTGTCTGTGTGTGTGTGTGTCTCTGTCTGTGTGTGTCTGTGT
>NW_024470748.1:40000-45000 GCF_017639515.1 Carcharodon carcharias | reverse complement strand
TCTCTCTGCCTGTCGCGCGCTCTCTCTCTCTGCCTGGTCGCGCGCTCTCTCTCTCTGCCTGTCGCGCGCTCTCTCTCTCTGCCTGTCGCCGCGCTCCTCTCTCTTGCCTGTCGCGCGCTCTCTCTCTCTGCCTGTCGCGCGCTCTCTCTCTCTGCCTGTCGCGCGCTCTCTCTCTCTGCCTGTCGCGCTCTCTCTCTCTCTGCCTGTCGCGCGCTCTTCTCTCTCTGCCTGTCGCGCGCTCTCTCTCTCTGCCTGTCCGCGCCTCTCTCTCTCTGCATGTCGCGCGCTCTCTCTCTGCCCTGTCGCGCGCTCTCTCTGGGTCTGCCTGTCGCGCTCTCTCTCTGGGTCTGCCTGTCGCGCTCTCTCTCTCTGCTGTCGCGCGCTCTCTCCTCTCTGCCTGTCGCGCGCTCTCTCTCCTCTGCCTGGCTCGCGCTCCTCTCTCTCTCTGACCTGTACGCCGCGCTCATCTCTGCCTGGCGCGCGCTTCTATTCCTTGGTCGCGCGCTCTCTCTCTCTGACTGTGCTACGTCTCTCTCTGGCTTCGCGCGATCTCTCGTCTGCTGTCGCGCGCTCTCTCTCTCTGCCTGTGCGCCGCTCTCTCTCTCTCTGCCTCGTCGCACGCTCTCTCTCTCTCTGCCTGTCGCGCGCTCTCTCTCTCTGCCTGTCGCGCGCTCTCTCTCTCTGCCTGTCGCGCGCTCTCTCTCTCTGCCTGTCGCGCGCTCTCTCTCTCTGCCTTTCGCGCGCTCTCTCTCTCTGCCTGTCGCGCGCTCTCTCTCTCTGCCTGTCGCGCGCTCTCTCTCTCTGCCTGTCGCGCGCTCTCTCTCTCTGCCTGTCTCTCCCTCTCTCTCTCTCTCTGCCTGTCTCTCTCTCTCTCTGCTTGTCTCTCTCTGTCTCTCTGCCTGTCTCTCTCTTTCTCTGCCTGTCTCTCCCTCTCTCTGCCTGTCTCTCCCTCTCTCTGCCTGTCTCTCCCTCTCTCTGCTTGTCTCTCCCTCTCTCTGCCTGTCTCTCTCCCTCTCTCTGCCTGTCTCTCTCTCTCTCTCTGCTGTCTCTCTCTCTCTTCTGCTCGGTCTCTCTCTCTCTGCCTGTCGCGGCTCTCTCTCTCTGCCTGTCGCGCTCTCTCCTCTCTGCCTGTCGCGCTCTCTCTCTCTGCCTGTCGCGCGCTCTCTCTCTCTGCCTGTCGCGCGCTCTCTCTCTCTTGCCTGTCGCGCGCTCTCTCTCTCTGCCTGTCGCGCGCTCCTCTCTCTCTGCCTGTCGCGCGCTCTCTCTCTCTCGCCTGTCGCGCGCTCTCTCTCTCTGCCTGTCGCGCGCTCTCTCTCCTCTGCCTGTCGCGCGCTCTCTCTCTCTGCCTGTCGCGCGCTCTCTCTCTCTGCCTGTCGCCGCTCTCTCTCTCTGCCTGTCGCGCGCTCTCTCTCTCTGCCTGTCGCGCGCTCTCTCTCTCTGCCTGTCGCGCGCTCTCTCTCTCTGCCTGTCGCGCGCTCTCTCTCTCTGCCTGTCGCGCGCTCTCTCTCTCTGCCTGTCGCGCGCTCTCTCTCTCTGCCTGTCGCGCGCTCTCTCTCTGCCTGTCGCGCGCTCTCTCTCTCTGCCTGTCGCGCGCTCTCTCTCTCTGCCTGTCGCGCGCTCTCTCTCTCTGCCTGTCGCGCGCTCTCTCTCTCTGCCTGTCGCGCGCTCTCTCTCTCTGCCTGTCGCGCGCTCTCTCTCTCTGCCTGTCGCGCGCTCTCTCTCTCTGCCTGTCGCGCGCTCTCTCTCTCTGCCTGTCGCGCGCTCTCTCTCTCTGCCTGTCGCGCGCTCTCTCTCTCTGCCTGTCGCGCGCTCTCTCTCTCTGCCTGTCGCGCGCTCTCTCTCTCTGCCTGTCGCGCGCTCTCTCTCTCTGCCTGTCGCGCGCTCTCTCTCTCTGCCTGTCGCGCGCTCTCTCTCTCTGCCTGTCGCGCGCTCTCTCTCTCTGCCTGTCGCGCGCTCTCTCTCTCTGCCTGTCGCGCGCTCTCTCTCTCTGCCTGTCGCGCGCTCTCTCTCTCTCTGCCTGTCGCGCGCTCTCTCTCTCTGCCTGTCGCGCGCTCTCTCTCTCTCTGCCTGTCGCGCTCTCTCTCTCTGCCTGTCGCGCGCTCTCTCTCTCTGCCTGTCGCGCGCTCTCTCTCTCTGCCTGTCGCGCGCTCTCTCTCTCTGCCTGTCGCGCGCTCTCTCTCTCTGCCTGTCGCGCGCTCTCTCTCTCTGCCTGTCGCGCGCTCTCTCTCTCTGCCTGTCGCGCGCTCTCTCTCTCTGCCTGTCGCGCGCTCTCTCTCTCTGCCTGTCGCGCGCTCTCTCTCTCTGCCTGTCGCGCGCTCTCTCTCTCTGCCTGTCGCGCGCTCTCTCTCTCTGCCTGTCGCGCGCTCTCTCTCTCTGCCTGTCGCGCGCTCTCTCTCTCTGCCTGTCGCGCGCTCTCTCTCTGCCTGTCGCGCGCTCTCTCTCTCTGCCTGTCGCGCGCTCTCTCTCTCTGCCTGTCGCGCGCTCTCTCTCTCTGCCTGTCGCCCTCTCTCTCTGCCTGTCGCGCGCTCTCTCTCTGCCTGTCGCGCGCTCTCTCTCTCTGCCTGTCGCGCGCTCTCTCTCTCTGCCTGTCGCGCGCTCTCTCTCTCTGCCTGTCGCGCGCTCTCTCTCTCTGCCTGTCGCGCGCTCTCTCTCTCTGCCTGTCTCTCTCTCTCTCTCTCTGCCTGTCTCTCTCTCTCTCTGCCTGTCTCTCTCTCTCTCTGCCTGTCTCTCTCTCTCTCTGCCTGTCTCTCTCTCTCTCTGCCTGTCTCTCTCTCTGCCTGTCTCTCTCTCTCTCTCTGCCTGTCTCTCTCTCTCTCTTTGCCTGTCTCTCTCTCTCTCTCTGCCTGTCTCTCTCTCTCTCTCTCTGCCTGTCTCTCTCTCTCTCTCTCTGCCTGTCTCTCTCTCTCTCTGCCTGTCTCGCTCTCTCTCTGCCTGCTCTGCTCTCTCTCTCTCTCTGCCCTGTTCTCTCTCTGCTCTCTTCTCTGTTCTCTGCCTGTCTCTCTTCTCTTCTGCCTGTCTCTCTCTCTCTCTGCCTGTCTCTCTCTCTCTCTGTGCCTGTCACTCTCTCTCTCTCTGTGCCTGGCTGCTCGCTCTCTCTCTGTGCACTGTGCGCGGCCGCTCTCTCTGCTGCCTGTCGCGCGCTCTCTCTCTCTGCCTGTCGCGCGCTCTCTCTCTCTGCCTGTCGCGCGCTCTCTCTCTCTGCCTGTCGCGCGCTCTCTCTCTCTGCCTGTCGCGCGCTCTCTCTCTCTGCCTGTCGCGCGCTCTCTCTCTCTGCCTGTCGCGCGCTCTCTCTCTCTGCCTGTCGCGCGCTCTCTCTCTCTGCCTGTCGCGCGCTCTCTCTCTCTGCCTGTCGCGCGCTCTCTCTCTCTGCCTGTCGCGCGCTCTCTCTCTCTGCCTGTCGCGCGCTCTCTCTCTCTCTGCCTGTCGTGCGCTCTCTCTCTCTCTGCCTGTCGCGCGCTCTCTCTGCCTGTCGCGCGCTCTCTCTGCCTGTCGCGCGCTCTCTCTGCCTGTCGCGCGCTCTCTCTGCCTGTCGCGCGCTCTCTCTCTCTGCCTGTCGCGCGCTCTCTCTCTCTGCCTGTCGCGCGCTCTCTCTCTCTGCCTGTCGCGCGCTCTCTCTCTCTGCCTGTCGCGCGCTCTCTCTCTCTGCCTGTCGCGCGCTCTCTCTCTCTGCCTGTCGCGCGCTCTCTCTCTCTGCCTGTCGCGCGCTCTCTCTCTCTGCCTGTCGCGCGCTCTCTCTCTCTGCCTGTCGCGCGCTCTCTCTCTCTGCCTGTCGCGCGCTCTCTCTCTCTGCCTGTCGCGCGCTCTCTCTCTGCCTGTCGCGCGCTCTCTCTCTCTGCCTGTCGCGCGCTTTCTCTCTCTGCCTGTCGCGCGCTCTCTCTCTCTGCCTGTCGCGCGCTCTCTCTCTGCCTGTCGCGCGCTCTCTCTCTCTGCCTGTCGCGCGCTCTCTCTCTCTGCCTGTCGCGCGCTCTCTCTCTCTGCCTGTCGCGCGCTCTCTCTCTCTGCCTGTCGCGCGCTCTCTCTCTCTGCCTGTCGCGCGCTCTCTCTCTCTGCCTGTCGCGCGCTCTCTCTCTCTGCCTGTCGCGCGCTCTCTCTCTCTGCCTGTCGCGCGCTCTCTCTCTCTGCCTGTCGCGCGCTCTCTCTCTGCCTGTCGCGCGCTCTCTCTCTCTGCCTGTCGCGCGCTCTCTCTCTCTGCTCTCTCGCCTGCTCTCTCTCTCTCTGCCTGTCGCGCGCTCTCTCTCTCTGCCTGTCGCGCGCTCTCTCTCTCTGCCTGTCGCGCGCTCTCTCTCTCTGCCTGTCGCGCGCTCTCTCTCTCTGCCTGTTGCGCGCTCTCTCTCTCTGCCTGTCGCGCGCTCTCTCTCTCTGCCTGTCGCGCGCTCTCTCTCTCTGCCTGTCGCGCGCTCTCTCTCTCTGCCTGTCGCGCGCTCTCTCTCTCTGCCTGTCGCGCGCTCTCTCTCTCTCTGCCTGTCGCGCTCTCTCTCTCTCTGCCTGTCGCGCGCTCTCTCTCTCTCTGCCTGTCGCGCGCTCTCTCTCTCTCTGCCTGTCGCGCGCTCTCTCTGCCTGTCGCGCTCTCTCTCTGCCTGTCGCGCGCTCTCTCTCTCTGCCTGTCGCGCGCTCTCTCTCTCTGCCTGTCGCGCGCTCTCTCTCTCTGCCTGTCGCGCGCTCTCTCTCTCTGCCTGTCGCGCGCTCTCTCTCTCTGCCTGTCGCGCGCTCTCTCTCTCTGCCTGTCGCCCGCTCTCTCTCTCTGCCTCCCGCTCTCTCTCTCTGCCTCCCGCTCTCTCTCTCTGCCTCCCGCTCTCTCTCTCTGCCTCCCGCTCTCTCTCTCTGCCTCCCGCTCTCTCTCTCTGCCTCCCGCTCTCTCTCTCTGCCTGTCGCGCGCTCTCTCTCTCTGCCTGTCGCGCGCTCTCTCTCTCTGCCTGTCGCGCGCTCTCTCTCTCTGCCTGTCGCGCGCTCTCTCTCTCTGCCTGTCGCGCGCTCTCTCTCTCTGCCTGTCGCGCGCTCTC
>NW_024470748.1:20000-35000 GCF_017639515.1 Carcharodon carcharias | reverse complement strand
CCTGTCGCGCGCTCTCTCTCTCTCTGCCTGTCGCGCGCTCTCTCTCTCTCTGCCTGTCGCGCGCTCTCTCTCTCTCTGCCTGTCGCGCGCTCTCTCTCTCTGCCTGTCGCGCGCTCTCTCTCTCTCTGCCTGTCGCGCTCTCTCTCTCTGCCTGTCGCGCGCTCTCTCTCTCTGCCTGTCGCGCGCTCTCTCTCTCTGCCTGTCGCGCGCTCTCTCTCTCTGCCTGTCGCGCGCTCTCTCTCTCTGCCTGTCGCGCGCTCTCTCTCTCTGCCTGTCGCGCGCTCTCTCTCTCTGCCTGTCGCGCGCTCTCTCTCTCTGCCTGTCGCGCGCTCTCTCTCTCTGCCTGTCGCGCGCTCTCTCTCTCTGCCTGTCGCGCGCTCTCTCTCTGCCTGTCGCGCGCTCTCTCTCTCTGCCTGTCGCGCGCTCTCTCTCTCTGCCTGTCGCCCGCTCTCTCTGCCTGTCGCGCGCTCTCTCTCTGCCTGTCGCGCGCTCTCTCTCTGCCTGTCGCGCGCTCTCTCTCTCTGCCTGTCGCGCGCTCTCTCTCTCTGCCTGTCGCGCGCTCTCTCTCTCTGCCTGTCGCGCGCTCTCTCTCTCTGCCTGTCGCGCGCTCTCTCTCTCTGCCTGTCGCGCGCTCTCTCTCTCTGCCTGTCGCGCGCTCTCTCTCTCTGCCTGTCGCGCGCTCTCTCTCTCTGCCTGTCGCGCGCTCTCTCTCTCTGCCTGTCGCGCGCTCTCTCTCTCTGCCTGTCGCGCGCTCTCTCTCTCTGCCTGTCGCGCGCTCTCTCTCTCTGCCTGTCGCGCGCTCTCTCTCTCTGCCTGTCGCGCGCTCTCTCTCTCTGCCTGTCGCGCGCTCTCTCTCTCTCTGCCTGTCGCGCGCTCTCTCTCTCTCTGCCTGTCGCGCGCTCTCTCTCTCTGCCTGTCGCGCGCTCTCTCTGCCTGTCGCGCGCTCTCTCTCTCTGCCTGTCGCGCGCTCTCTCTCTCTGCCTGTCGCGCGCTCTCTCTCTCTGCCTGTCGCGCGCTCTCTCTCTCTGCCTGTCGCGCGCTCTCTCTCTCTGCCTGTCGCGCGCTCTCTCTCTCTGCCTGTCGCGCGCTCTCTCTCTCTGCCTGTCGCCCGCTCTCTCTCTCTGCCTGTCGCGCGCTCTCTCTCTCTGCCTGTCGCGCGCTCTCTCTCTCTGCCTGTCGCGCGCTCTCTCTCTCTGCCTGTCGCGCGCTCTCTCTCTCTGCCTGTCGCGCGCTCTCTCTCTCTGCCTGTCGCGCGCTCTCTCTCTCTGCCTGTCGCGCGCTCTCTCTCTCTGCCTGTCGCGCGCTCTCTCTCTCTGCCTGTCGCGCGCTCTCTCTCTCTGCCTGTCGCGCGCTCTCTCTCTCTGCCTGTCGCGCGCTCTCTCTCTCTGCCTGTCGCGCGCTCTCTCTCTCTCTGCCTGTCGCGCGCTCTCTCTCTCTCTGCCTGTCGGGCGCTCTCTCTGCCTGTCGGGCGCTCTCTCTGCCTGTCGCGCGCTCTCTCTGCCTGTCGCGCGCTCTCTCTGCCTGTCGCGCGCTCTCTCTCTCTGCCTGTCGCGCGCTCTCTCTCTCTGCCTGTCGCGCGCTCTCTCTCTCTGCCTGTCGCGCGCTCTCTCTCTCTGCCTGTCGCGCGCTCTCTCTCTCTCGGCCTGTCCGGCGCGGCTCTCTCTCTCTCTGCCTGTCCGCGCGCTCTCTCTCTCTGCCCTGTAGCGCGCTCTCTCTCTCTGCCTGTCGCGCGCTCTCTCTTCTGCCTGTCGCGGCGCTCTCCTCTCTCTGCTGTCGCGCGCTCTCACTCCTCTGCCTGTCGCGCGCTCTCCTCTCTGCCTGTCGCGCGCTCCTCCTCTCTCTCTGCCTGTCGCGCGCTCTCTCTCTCTGCCTGTCGCGCGCTTCTCTCTCTCTGCCTGTCGCGCGCTCTCTCTCCTCTGCCTGTCGCGCGCTCTCTCTCTCTGCCTGTCGCGCGCTTCTCTCTCTCTGCCTGTCGCGCGCTCTCTCTCTCCTGCCTGTCGCGCGCTCTCTCTCTCTGCCTGTCGCGCGCTCTCTCTCTCTGCTGTCGCGCGCTCTCTCTCTCTGCCTGTCGCGCGCTCTCTCTCTCTGCCTGTCGCGCGCTCTCTCTCTCTGCCTGTCGCGCGCTCTCTCCTCTCTGCCTGTCGCGCGCTTCTCTCTCTGCCTGTCGCGCGCTCTCTCTCTCTGCCTGTCGCCCGCTCTCTCTCTCTGCCTGTCGCGCGCTCTCTCTCTCTGCCTGTCGCGCGCTCTCTCTCTCTGCCTGTCGCGCGCTCTCTCTCGTCTGCCTGTCGCGCGCTCTCTCTCTCTGCCTGTCGCGCGCTCTCTCTCTCTGCCTGGTCGCGCGCTCTCTCTCTCTGCCTGTCGCGCGCTCTCTCTCTCTGCCTGTCGCGCGCTCCTCTCTCTCTGCCTGTCGCGCGCTCTCTCTCTCTGCCTGTCGCGCGCTCTCTCTCTCTGCCTGTCGCGCGCTCTCTCTCTCTCTGCCTGTCGCGCGCTCTCTCTCTCTTGCCTGTCGCGCGCTCTCTCTCTCTCTGCCTGTCCGCGCGCTCTCTCTCTCTCTGCCTGTCGCGCGCTCTCTTCTCTCTGCTGTCGCGCGCTCTTCTCTCTCTCTGCCCTGTCGCGGCTCTCTCTCTCTGCCTGTCGCGCGCTCTCTCTCTCTGCCTGTCGCGCGCTCTCTCTCTCTGCCTGTCGCGCGCTCTCTCTCTCGCCTGTCGCGCGCTCTCTCTCTCTGCCTGTCGCGCGCTCTCTCTCTCTGCCTGTCGCGCGCTCTCTCTCTCTGCCTGTCGCGCGCTCTCTCTCTCTGCCTGTCGCGCCGCTCTCTCTCTCTGCCTGTCGCCCGCTCTCTCTCTCTGCCTGTCGCCCGCTCTCTCTCTCTGCCTGTCGCGCCGCTCTCTCTCTGCTGTCGCCGCTCTCTCTCTCTGCCTGTCGCCGCTCTCTCTCTCTGCCTGTCTCCGCTCTCTCTCTCTGCCTGTCGCCGCTCTCTCTCTCTGCCTGTCGCCCGCTCTCTCTCTCTGCCTGTCGCGCGCTCTCTCTCTCTGCCTGTCGCGCGCTCTCTCTCTCTGCCTGTCGCGCGCTCCCTCTCTCTGTCTGTCGCGCGCTCTCTCTCTCTGCCTGTCGCGCGCTCTCTCTCTCTGCCTGTCGCGCGCTCTCTCTCTCTGCCTGTCGCGCGCTCTCTCTCTCTGCCTGTTGCGCGCTCTCTCTCTCTGCCTGTCCCGCGCTCTCTCTCTCTGCCTGTCGCGCGCTCTCTCTCTCTCTGCCTGTCGCGCGCTCTCTCTGCCTGTCGCGCACTCTCTCTGCCTGTCACGCGCTCTCTCTGCCTGTCGCGCGCTCTCTCTCTCTGCCTGTCGCGCGCTCTCTCTCTCTGCCTGTCGCGCGCTCTCTCTCTCTGCCTGTCGCGCGCTCTCTCTCTCTGCCTGTCGCGCGCTCTCTCTGTCTGCCTGTCGCGCGCTCTCTCTGTCTGCCTGTCGCGCGCTCTCTCTGTCTGCCTGTCGCGCGCTCTCTCTGTCTGCCTGTCGCGCGCTCTCTCTGTCTGCCTGTCGCGCGCTCTCTCTCTCTGCCTGTCGCGCGCTCTCTCTCTCTGCCTGTCGCGCGCTCTCTCTCTCTGCCTGTCGCGCGCTCTCTCTCTCTGCCTGTCGCGCGCTCTCTCTCTCTGCCTGTCGCGCGCTCTCTCTCTCTGCCTGTCGCGCGCTCTCTCTCTCTGCCTGTCGCGCGCTCTCTCTCTCTGCCTGTCGCGCGCTCTCTCTCTCTGCCTTTCGCGCGCTCTCTCTCTCTGCCTGTCGCGCGCTCTCTCTCTCTGCCTGTCGCACGCTCTCTCTCTCTGCCTGTCGCGCGCTCTCTCTCTCTGCCTGTCTCTCCCTCTCTCTCTCTCTGCCTGTCTCTCTCTCTCTCTCTGCTTGTCTCTCTCTGTCTCTCTGCCTGTCTCTCTCTTTCTCTGCCTGTCTCTCCCTCTCTCTGCCTGTCTCTCCCTCTCTCTGCCTGTCTCTCCCTCTCTCTGCTTGTCTCTCCCTCTCTCTGCCTGTCTCTCTCCCTCTCTCTGCCTGTCTCTCTCTCTCTCTCTGCCTGTCTCTCTCTCTCTCTCTGCCTCTCTCTCTCTCTGCCTGTCTCTCTCTCTCTGCCTCTCTCTCTCTCTCTGCCTGTCTCTCTCTCTCTCTCTGCCTGTCTCTCTCTCTCTCTCTCTGCCTGTCTCTCTCTCTCTCTCTCTCTGCCTGTCTCTCTCTCTGTCTCTCTGCATGTCTCTCTCTCTCTCTCTGCCTGTCGCGCGCTCTCTCTCTCTGCCTGTCGCGCGCTCTCTCTCTCTGCCTGTCGCGCTCTCTCTCTCTCTCTGCCTGTCGCGCTCTCTCTCACTGCCTGTCGCGCTCTCTCTCACTGCCTGTCGCGCTCTCTCTCACTGCCTGTCGCGCTCTCTCTCTCACTGCCTGGCGCGCTCTCTCTCTCTCTGCCAGGCGCGCTCTCTCTCTGCCTGTCTCTCTCTCTCTCTGCCTGTCTCTCTCTCTCTCTGCCTGTCTCTCTCTCTCTCTGCCTGTCTCTCTCTTCTCCTCTGCCTGTCTCTCTCTCTCTCTGCCTGTCTCTCTCTCTCTCTGCCTGTCTCTCTCTCTCTCTTCTGCCTGTCTCTCTCTCTGTCCCTCTCTCTGCCTGTCTCTCTCTCTCTCCCTGTCTCTCTCTCTCTGCCTGTCTCTCTCTCTGTCCTTCTCTCTGCCTGTCTCTCTCTCTCTGCCTGTCTCTCTCTCTGTCCTTCTCTCTGCCTGTCTCTCTCTCTCTCTGCCTGTCTCTCTCTCTCTCTGCGTCTCTCTCCTCTGCCTGTCCTCTCTCTCTTCTCTGCCCTGTCTCTCTCTCTCTCTCTGCCCTGTGCTCTCTCTTCTCTCTCTGCCCTGTCTCTCTCTCTCTCTCTCTGCCTGTCTCTCTCTATCTCTGCCTGTCTCTCCTCTCTCTGCCTGTCTCTCTCTCTCTCTGCTGTCTCTCTCTCTCTCGCTGTCTCTGTCTCTGCCTGTCTCTCTCTCTCTCTCTGCCTGTCTCTCTCTCTCTCTTTGCCTGTCTCTCTCTCTCTCTCTCTGCCTGTCTCTCTCTCTCTCTGCTGTCCTCTCGCTCTCTGCCTGTCCTCTCTCTCTCTGCCTGTCGCGCTCTCTCTCTGTGCCTGGCGCGCTCTCTCTTCTCGTGCCTGGCGCGCGCTCGTTCTCTGCTGCCTGGCGCCGCGCTCTCTCTGTGCCTGGCGCGCGCTCTCTCTGTGCCTGGCGCGCGCTCTCTCTGTGCCTGGCGCGCGCTCTCTCTGTGCCTGGCGCGCGCTCTCTCTGTGCCTGGCGCGCGCTCTCTCTGTGCCTGGCGCGCGCTCTCTCTGTGCCTGGCGCGCGCTCTCTCTGTGCCTGGCGCGCGCTCTCTCTGTGCCTGGCGCGCGCTCTCTCTGTGCCTGGCGCGCGCTCTCTCTGTGCCTGGCGCGCGCTCTCTCTGTGCCTGGCGCGCGCTCTCTCTGTGCCTGGCGCGCGCTCTCTCTGTGCCTGGCGCGCGCTCTCTCTGTGCCTGGCGCGCGCTCTCTCTGTGCCTGGCGCGCGCTCTCTCTGTGCCTGGCGCGCGCTCTCTCTGTGCCTGGCGCGCGCTCTCTCTGTGCCTGGCGCGCGCTCTCTCTGTGCCTGGCGCGCGCTCTCTCTGTGCCTGGCGCGCGCTCTCTCTGTGCCTGGCGCGCGCTCTCTCTGTGCCTGGCGCGCGCTCTCTCTGTGCCTGGCGCGCGCTCTCTCTGTGCCTGGCGCGCGCTCTCTCTGTGCCTGGCGCGCGCTCTCTCTGTGCCTGGCGCGCGCTCTCTCTGTGCCTGGCGCGCGCTCTCTCTGTGCCTGGCGCGCGCTCTCTCTGTGCCTGGCGCGCGCTCTCTCTCTGCCTGGCGCGCGCTCTCTCTCTGCCTGGCGCGCGCTCTCTCTCTGCCTGGCGCGCGCTCTCTCTCTGCCTGGCGCGCGCTCTCTCTCTGCCTGGAGCGCGCTCTCTCTCTGCCTGGTGCGCTCCCTCTCTCTCTCTCTCTCTTTCTGTCTCTCTCCCTCTCTCTCTCTCTGCCTGTCTCTCTCTCTCTGCCTGCCTCTCTCTCTCTGCCTGTCTCTCTCTCTCTGCCTTACTCTCTCTCTCTCTGCCTGTCTCTCTCTCTCTCTGCCTGTCTCTCTCTCTCTCTGCCTGTCTCTCTCTCTCTCTGCCTGTCTCTCTCTCTCTCTGCCTGTCTCTCTCCTCTCTCTGCCTGTCTCTCTCTCTCTCTCTGCCTGTCTCTCTCTCTCTCCGCCTGTCCCTCTCTCCTCTCTCTGCCTGTCTCTCTCTCTCCTCTGCCTGTCTCTCTCTCTCTCTCTCTGCCTGTCTCTCTCTCTCGCTGCCTGTCTCTTCTCTCTCTGCCTGTCTCTCTCTCTCTGCCTGTCCTCTCTATCTCTCTGCCTGTCTCTCTCTCTCTCTCTGCCTGTCTCTCTCTCTCTCTCTCTCTCTCTGCCTGGCGCGCGCTCTCTCTCTCTCTCTGCCTGTCACGCTCTCTCTCTCTCTCTGCCTGTCACGCGCTCTCTCTCTCTCTGCCTGTCGCGCGCTCTCTCTCTCTGCCTGTCGCGCGCTCTCTCTGCCTGTCGCGCGCTCTCTCTCTCTGCCTGTCGCGCGCTCTCTCTCTCTGCCTGTCGCGCGCTCTCTCTCTCTGCCTGTCGCGCGCTTCTCTCTCTGCCTGTCGCGCGCCATCTCTCTCTGCCTGTCGCGCGCTCTCTCTCTCTGCCTGTCGCGCGCTCTCTCTCTCTGCCTGTCGCGCGCTCTCTCTCTCTGCCTGTCGCGCGCTCTCTCTCTCTGCCTGTCGCCCGCTCTCTCTCTCTGCCTGTCGCCCGCTCTCTCTCTCTTCCTGTCGCCCGCTCTCTCTCTCTGCCTGTCGCCCGCTCTCTCTCTCTGCCTGTCGCCCGCTCTCTCTCTCTGCCTGTCGCGCGCTCTCTCTCTCTGCCTGTCGCGCGCTCTCTCTCTCTGCCTGTCGCGCGCTCTCTCTCTCTGCCTGTCGCGCGCTCTCTCTCTCTGCCTGTGCGCGCTCTCTCTCTCTGCCTGTCGCGCGCTCTCTCTCTCTGCCTGTCGCGCGCTCTCTCTCTCTGCCTGTCGCGCGCTCTCTCTCTCTGCCTGTCGCGCGCTCTCTCTCTCTGCCTGTCGCGCGCTCTCTCTCTCTGCCTGTCGCGCGCTCTCTCTCTCTGCCTGTCGCGCGCTCTCTCTCTCTGCCTGTCGCGCGCTCTCTCTCTCTGCCTGTCGCGCGCTCTCTCTCTCTGCCTGTCGCGCGCTCTCTCTCTCTCTGCCTGTCGCGCGCTCTCTCTCTCTGCCTGTCGCGCTCTCTCTCTCTCTCTGCCTGTCTCTCTCTCTCTCTGCCTGTCTCTCTCTCTCTCTCTCTGCCTGTCTCTCTCTCTCTCTCTGCCTGTCTCTCTCTCTCTCTCTGCCTGTCTCTCTCTCTCTCTGCCTGTCTCTCTCTCTCTCTCTCTCTCTCTGCCTGGCGCGCGCTCTCTCTCTCTCTCTGCCTGTCACGCTCTCTCTCTCTCTGCCTGTCGCGCTCTCTCTCTCTCTGCCTGTCGCGCGCTCTCTCTCTCTGCCTGTCGCGCGCTCTCTCTCTCTGCCTGTCGCGCGCTCTCTCTCTCTGCCTGTCGCGCGCTCTCTCTCTCTGCCTGTCGCGCGCTCTCTCTCTCTGCCTGTCGCGCGCTCTCTCTCTCTGCCTGTCGCGCGCTCTCTCTCTCTGCCTGTCGCGCGCTCTCTCTCTCTGCCTGTCGCGCGCTCTCTCTCTCTGCCTGTCGCGCGCTCTCTCTCTCTGCCTGTCGCGCGCTCTCTCTCTCTGCCTGTCGCGCGCTCTCTCTCTCTGCCTGTCGCGCGCTCTCTCTCTCTGCCTGTCGCGCGCTCTCTCTCTCTGCCTGTCGCGCGCTCTCTCTCTCTGCCTGTCGCCCGCTCTCTCTCTCTGCCTGTCGCCCTCTCTCTCTCTGCCTGTCGCCCGCTCTCTCTCTCTGCCTGTCGCCCGCTCTCTCTCTCTGCCTGTCGCCGCTCTCTCTCTCTGCCTGTCGCCCGCTCTCTCTCTCTGCCTGTCGCGCGCTCTCTCTCTCTGCCTGTCGCGCGCTCTCTCTCTCTGCCTGTCGCGCGCTCTCTCTCTCTGCCTGTCGCGCGCTCTCTCTCTCTGCCTGTCGCGCGCTCTCTCTCTCTGCCTGTCGCGCGCTCTCTCTGCCTGTCGCGCGCTCTCTCTCTCTGCCTGTCGCGCGCTCTCTCTCTCTGCCTGTCGCGCGCTCTCTCTCTCTGCCTGTCGCGCGCTCTCTCTCTCTGCCTGTCGCGCGCTCTCTCTCTCTGCCTGTCGCGCGCTCTCTCTCTCTGCCTGTCGCGCGCTCTCTCTCTCTCTGCCTGTCGCGCGCTCTCTCTGCCTGTCGCGCGCTCTCTCTCTGCCTGTCGCGCGCTCTCTCTCTCTGCCTGTCGCGCGCTCTCTCTCTCTGCCTGTCGCGCGCTCTCTCTCTCTGCCTGTCGCGCGCTCTCTCTCTCTGCCTGTCGCGCGCTCTCTCTCTCTGCCTGTCGCGCGCTCTCTCTCTCTGCCTGTCGCGCGCTCTCTCTCTCTGCCTGTCGCGCGCTCTCTCTCTCTGCCTGTCGCGCGCTCTCTCTCTCTGCCTGTCGCGCGCTCTCTCTCTCTGCCTGTCGCGCGCTCTCTCTCTCTGCCTGTCGCGCGCTCTCTCTCTCTGCCTGTCGCGCGCTCTCTCTCTCTGCCTGTCGCGCGCTCTCTCTCTCTGCCTGTCGCGCGCTCTCTCTCTCTGCCTGTCGCGCGCTCTCTCTGCCTGTCGCGCGCTCTCTCTCTCTGCCTGTCGCGCGCTCTCTCTCTCTCTCTCTGCCTGTCGCGCGCTCTCTCTGCCTGTCGCGCGCTCTCTCTCTCTGCCTGTCGCGCGCTCTCTCTCTCTGCCTGTCGCGCGCTCTCTCTCTCTGCCTGTCGCGCGCTCTCTCTCTCTGCCTGTCGCGCGCTCTCTCTCTCTGCCTGTCGCGCGCTCTCTCTCTCTGCCTGTCGCGCGCTCTCTCTCTCTGCCTGTCGCGCGCTCTCTCTCTCTGCCTGTCGCGCGCTCTCTCTCTCTGCCTGTCGCGCGCTCTCTCTCTCTGCCTGTCGCGCGCTCTCTCTCTCTGCCTGTCGCGCGCTCTCTCTCTCTGCCTGTCGCGCGCTCTCTCTCTGCCTGTCGCGCGCTCTCTCTCTCTGCCTGTCGCGCGCTCTCTCTCTCTGCCTGTCGCGCGCTCTCTCTCTCTGCCTGTCGCGCGCTCTCTCTCTCTGCCTGTCGCGCGCTCTCTCTCTCTGCCTGTCGCGCGCTCTCTCTCTCTGCCTGTCGCGCGCTCTCTCTCTCTGCCTGTCGCCCGCTCTCTCTCTCTGCCTGTCGCGCGCTCTCTCTCTCTGCCTGTCGCGCGCTCTCTCTCTCTGCCTGTCGCGCGCTCTCTCTCTCTGCCTGTCGCGCGCTCTCTCTCTCTGCCTGTCGCGCGCTCTCCCTGGGTCTGCCTGTCGCGCTCTCTCTCTGGGTCTGCCTGTCGCGCTCTCTCTCTGGGTCTGCCTGTCGCGCTCTCTCTCTGGGTCTGCCTGTCGCGCTCTCTCCCTGGGTCTGCCTGTCGCGCTCTCTCCCTGGGTCTGCCTGTCGCGCGCTCTCTCTCTCTGCCTGTCGCGCGCTCTCTCTCTCTGCCTGTCGCGCGCTCTCTCTCTCTGCCTGTCGCGCGCTCTCTCTCTCTGCCTGTCGCGCGCTCTCTCTCTCTGCCTGTCGCCCGCTCTCTCTCTCTGCCTGTCGCCCGCTCTCTCTCTCTGCCTGTCGCGCGCTCTCTCTCTCTGCCTGTCGCGCGCTCTCTCTCTCTGCCTGTCGCGCGCTCTCTCTCTCTGCCTGTCGCGCGCTCTCTCTCTGCCTGTCGCGCGCTCTCTCTCTCTGCCTGTCGCGCGCTCTCTCTCTCTGCCTGTCGCGCGCTCTCTCTCTCTGCCTGTCGCGCGCTCTCTCTCTCTGCCTGTCGCGCGCTCTCTCTCTCTGCCTGTCGCGCGCTCTCTCTCTCTGCCTGTCGCGCGCTCTCTCTCTCTGCCTGTCGCGCGCTCTCTCTCTCTGCCTGTCGCGCGCTCTCTCTCTCTGCCTGTCGCGCGCTCTCTCTCTCTGCCTGTCGCGCGCTCTCTCTCTCTGCCTGTCGCGCGCTCTCTCTCTCTGCCTGTCGCGCGCTCTCTCTCTCTGCCTGTCGCGCGCTCTCTCTGCCTGTCGCGCGCTCTCTCTCTCGTGCCTGTCGCGCGCTCTCTCTCTCTCTCTCTGCCTGTCGCGCGCTCTCTCTGGCCTGTCGCGCGCTCTCTCTCTCAGCCTGTCGCGCGCTCTCTCTCTCTGCCTGTCGCGCGCTCTCTCTCTCTGCCGCTGTCGCGCGCTCTCTCTCTCTGCCTGTCGCGCGCTCTCTCCTCTGCCTGTCGCGCGCTCTCTCTCTCTGCCTGTCGCGCGCCCTCTCTCTCTCTGCCTGTCGCGCGCTCTCTCTCTCTTGCCTGTCGCGCGCTCTCGCTCTCTCTGCCTGTCGCGCGCTCTCTCTCTGCTGCCGTGTCGGCGCGCTCTCTCCTGCCTGTCGCGCGCTTCTCTCTCTCTGCCTGTCGCGCGCTCTCTCTCTCTGGCCTGTCGCGCGCTCTCTCTCTCTGCCTGTCGCGCGCTCTCTCTCTCTGCCTGTCGCGCGCTCTCTCTCTCTGCCTGTCGCGCGCTCTCTCTCTCTGCCTGTTGCGCGCTCTCTCTCTCTGCCTGTCGCGCGCTCTCTCTGCCTGTCGCGCGCTCTCTCTGCCTGTCGCGCGCTCTCTCTCTCTGCCTGTCGCGCGCTCTCTCTCTCTGCCTGTCTCTCCCTCTCTCTCTCTCTCTGCCTGTCTCTCTCTCTCTCTCTGCCTGTCTCTCTCTGTCTCTCTGCCTGTCTCTCTCATTCTCTGCCTGTCTCTCCCTCTCTCTGCCTGTCTCTCCCTCTCTGTGCCTGTCTCTCCCTCTCTCTGCCTGTCTCTCTCCCTCTCTCTGCCTGTCTCTCTCCCTCTCTCTGCCTGTCTCTCTCTCTCTCTCTGCCTGTCTCTCTCTCTCTGCCTGTCTCTCTCTCTCTGCCTGTCTCTCTCTCTCTCTGCCTGTCTCTCTCTCTCTGCCTGTCTCTCTCTCTCTGCCTGTCTCTCTCTCTCTTCCTGTCTCTCTCTCTCTGCCTGTCTCTCTCTCTCTCTCTGCCTGTCTCTCTCTCTCTCTCTCTCTCTGCCTGTCTCTCTCTCTGTCTCTCTGCCTGTCTCTCTCTCTCTCTCTGCCTGTCGCGCGCTCTCTCTCTCTGCCTGTCGCGCGCTCTCTCTCTCTGCCTGTCGCGCTCTCTCTCTCTCTCTGCCTGTCGCGCTCTCTCTCTCTGCCTGTCGCGCTCTCTCTCTCTCTGCCTGTCGCGCTCTCTCTCTCTCTGCCTGTCGCGCTCTCTCTCACTGCCTGTCGCGCTCCCTCTCACTGCCTGTCGCGCTCTCTCTCACTGCCTGTCGCGCTCTCTCTCTCACTGCCTGGCGCGCTCTCTCTCTCTCTGCCAGGCGCGCTCTCTCTCTGCCTGTCTCTCTCTCTCTCTGCCTGTCTCTCTCTCTCTCTGCCTGTCTCTCTCTCTCTCTGCCTGTCTCTCTCTCTCTCTGCCTGTCTCTCTCTCTCTCTGCCTGTCTCTCTCTCTCTCTGCCTGTCTCTCTCTCTCTCTGCCTGTCTCTCTCTCTCTCTGCCTGTCTCTCTCTCTCTCTGCCTGTCTCTCTCTCTCTCTGCCTGTCTCTCTCTCTCTCTGCCTGTCTCTCTCTCTCTCTGCCTGTCTCTCTCTCTCTCTGCCTGTCTCTCTCTCTCTCTCTGCCTGTCTCTCTCTCTCTCTCTGCCTGTCTCTCTCTCTGCCTGTCTCTCTCTCTGCCTGTCTCTCTCTCTGCCTGTCTCTCTCTCTGCCTGTCTCTCTCTCTGCCTGTCTCTCTCTCTGCCTGTCTCTCTCTCTCTCTGCCTGTCTCTCTCTCTCTCTGCCTGTCTCTCTCTCTCTCTGCCTGTCTCTCTCTCTCTGCCTGTCTCTCTCTCTCTGCCTGTCTCTCTCTCTCTGCCTGTCTCTCTCTCTCTCTCTCTGCCTGTCTCTCTCTCTCTCTCTCTGCCTGTCTCTCTCTCTCTTTCTCTGCCTGTCTCTCTCTCTCTCTGCCTGTCTCTCTCTCTCTCTGCCTGTCTCTCTCTCTCTGCCTGTCTCTCTCTCTCTCTGCCTGTCTCTCTCTCTCTCTGCCTGTCTCTCTCTCTCTCTCTGCCTGTCTCTCTCTCTCTCTGCCTGTCTCTCTCTCTGCCTGTCTCTCTCTCTCTCTCTGCCTGTCTCTCTCTCTCTCTATGCCTGTCTCTCTCTCTCTCTCTGTGCCTGTCTCTCTCTCTCTCTCCCTGGCGCGCGCTCTCTCTGTGCCTGGCGCGCGCTCTCTCTGTGCCTGGCGCGCGCTCTCTCTGTGCCTGGCGCGCGCTCTCTCTGTGCCTGGCGCGCGCTCTCTCTGTGCCTGGCGCGCGCTCTCTCTGTGCCTGGCGCGCGCTCTCTCTGTGCCTGGCGCGCGCTCTCTCTGTGCCTGGCGCGCGCTCTCTCTGTGCCTGGCGCGCGCTCTCTCTCTGCCTGGCGCGCGCTCTCTCTCTGCCTGGCGCGCGCTCTCTCTGTGCCTGGCGCGCGCTCTCTCTGTGCCTGGCGCGCTCTCTCTCTCTGCCTGTCGCCCGCTCTCTCTCTCTGCCTGTCGCCCGCTCTCTCTCTCTGCCTGTCGCCCGCTCTCTCTCTCTGCCTGTCGCCCGCTCTCTCTCTCTGCCTGTCGCCCGCTCTCTCTCTCTGCCTGTCGCCCGCTCTCTCTCTCTGCCTGTCGCCCGCTCTCTCTCTCTGCCTGTCGCGCGCTCACTCTCTCTGCCTGTCGCGCGCTCACTCTCTCTGCCTGTCGCGCGCTCTCTCTCTCTGCCTGTCGCGCGCTCTCTCTCTCTGCCTGTCGCGCGCTCTCTCTCTCTGCCTGTCGCGCGCTCTCTCTCTCTGCCTGTCGCGCGCTCTCTCTCTCTGCCTGTCGCGCGCTCTCTCTCTCTGCCTGTCGCGCTCTCTCTCTCTCTGTCTGTCGCGCGCTCTCTCTCTCTGCCTGTCGCGCGCTCTCTCTCTCTGCCTGTCGCGCGCCTCTCTCTCTCTGCCTGTCGCGCGCTCTCTCTCTCTGCCTGTCGCGCGCTCTCTCTCTCTGCCTGTCGCGCGCTCTCTCTCTCTGCCTGTCGCGCGCTCTCTCTCTCTGCTGTCGCGCGCTCTCTCTCTCTCTGCCTGTCGCGCGCTCTCTCTCTCTCTGCCTGTCGCGCGCTCTCTCTCTCTCTGCCTGTCGCGCGCTCTCTCTCTCTCTGCCTGTCGCGCGCTCTCTCTCTCTCTGCCTGTCGCGCGCTCTCTCTGCCTGTCGCGCGCTCTCTCTGCCTGTCGCGCGCTCTCTCTCTCTGCCTGTTGCGCGCTCTCTCTCTCTGCCTGTCGCGCGCTCTCTCTCTCTGCCTGTCGCGCGCTCTCTCTCTCTGCCTGTCGCGCGCTCTCTCTCTCTGCCTGTCGCGCGCTCTCTCTCTCTGCCTGTCGCCCGCTCTCTCTCTCCGCCTGTCGCCCGCTCTCTCTCTCCGCCTGTCGCCCGCTCTCTCTCTCCGCCTGTCGCGCGCTCTCTCTCTCCGCCTGTCGCGCGCTCTCTCTCTCCGCCTGTCGCGCGCTCTCTCTCTCTGCCTGTCGCGCGCTCTCTCTCTCTGCCTGTCGCGCGCTCTCTCTCTCTGCCTGTCGCGCGCTCTCTCTCTCTGCCTGTCGCGCGCTCTCTCTCTCTGCCCTGTCGCGCGCTCTCTCTCTCTGCCTGTCGCGCGCTCTCTCTCTCTGCCTGTCGCGCGCTCTCTCTCTCTGCCTGTCGCGCGCTCTCTCTCTCTCTGCCTGTCGCGCGCTCTCTCTCTCTCTGCCTGTCGCGCGCTCTCTCTCTCTGCCTGTCGCGCGCTCTCTCTCTCTGCCTGTCGCGCGCTCTCTCTCTCTGCCTGTCGCGCGCTCTCTCTCTCTGCCTGTCGCGCGCTCTCTCTCTCTGCCTGTCGCGCGCTCTCTCTCTCTGCCTGTCGCGCGCTCTCTCTCTCTGCCTGTCGCGCGCTCTCTCTCTCTGCCTGTCGCGCGCTCTCTCTCTGCCTGTCGCGCGCTCTCTCTGCCTGTCGCGCGCTTTCTCTCTCTGCCTGTCGCGCTCTCTCTCTCTCTGCCTGTCGCGCGCTCTCTCTCTCTGCCTGTCGCGCGCTCTCTCTCTCTGCCTGTCGCGCGCTCTCTCTCTCTCTGCCTGTCGCGCGCTCTCTCTCTCTCTGCCTGTCGCGCGCTCTCTCTCTCTCTGCCTGTCGCGCGCTCTCTCTCTCTCTGCCTGTCGCGCGCTCTCTCTCTCTCTGCCTGTCGCGCGCTCTCTCTGCCTGTCGCGCGCTCTCTCTCTGCCTGTCGCGCGCTCTCTCTCTCTGCCTGTCGCGCGCTCTCTCTCTCTGCCTGTCGCGCGCTCTCTCTCTCTGCCTGTCGCGCGCTCTCTCTCTCTGCCTGTCGCCCGCTCTCTCTCTCTGCCTGTCGCCCGCTCTCTCTCTCCGCCTGTCGCCCGCTCTCTCTCTCCGCCTGTCGCGCGCTCTCTCTCTCCGCCTGTCGCGCGCTCTCTCTCTCAGGCTGTCGCGCGCTCTCTCTCTCTGCCTGTCGCGCGCTCTCTCTCTCTGCCTGTCGCGCGCTCTCTCTCTCTGCCTGTCGCGCGCTCTCTCTCTCTCTGCCTGTCGCGCGCTCTCTCTCTCTCTGCCTGTCGCGCGCTCTCTCTCTCTCTGCCTGTCGCGCGCTCTCTCTGCCTGTCGCGCGCTCTCTCTGCCTGTCGCGCGCTCTCTCTCTCTGCCTGTCGCGCGCTCTCTCTCTCTGCCTGTTGCGCGCTCTCTCTCTCTGTCTGTCGCGCGCTCTCTCTCTCTGCCTGTCGCGCGCTCTCTCTCTCTGCCTGTCGCCCGCTCTCTCTCTCTGCCTGTCGCCCGCTCTCTCTCTCCGCCTGTCGCCCGCTCTCTCTCTCCGCCTGTCGCGCGCTCTCTCTCTCCGCCT
>NW_024470748.1:0-2500 GCF_017639515.1 Carcharodon carcharias | reverse complement strand
CTGCCTTGACTCTCACTCTCTTTCTGCCCTGTCTCTCTCTCTCTGCCTAGTCTCTCTCTCTCTGCCTAGTCTCTCTCTCTCTGCCTGTCTACTCTCTCTCTCTCTCTCTGCCTGTCTCTCTCTCTCTCTCTCTCTGCCTGTCTCTCTCTCTCTCTGCCTGTCTCTCTCTCTCTCTCTCTGCCTGTCTCTCTCTCTCTCTGCCTGTCTCTCTCTCTGCCTGTCTCTCTCTCTCTCTGCCTGTCTCTCTCTCTCTGCCTGTCTCTCTCTCTCTGCCTGTCTCTCTCTCTCTGCCTGTCTCTCTCTCTGCCTGTCTCTCTCTCTCTCCCTGTCTCTCTCTCTCTCCCTGTCTCTCTCTCTCTTTCTCTGCCTGTCTCTCTCTCTCTCTCTCTCTCTCTCTCTCTGCCTGTCTCTCTCTCTCTCTCTGCCTGTCTCTCTCTCTCTCTCTGCCTGTCTCTCTCTCTCTCTCTCTGCCTGTCTCTCTCTCTCTGCCTGTCTCTCTCTCTCTGGCTGTCTCTCTCTCTCTGCCTGTCTCTCTCTCTCTCTGCCTGTCTCTCTCTCTCTGCCTGTCTCTCTCTCTCTGCCTGTCTCTCTCTCTCTGCCTCGTCTCTCTCTCTCTGCCTGTCTCTCTCTCTCTGCCTGTCTCTCTCTCTCTAACTGTCTCTCTCTCTCTGCCTGTCTCTCTCTCTTCCTGTCTCTCTCTCTCTGCCTGTCTCTCTCTCTGCCTGTCTCTCTCTCTGCCTGTCTCTCTCTGCCTGTCTCTCTCTGCCTGTCTCTCTCTGCCTGTCTCTCTCTGCCTGTCTCTCTCTGCCTGTCTCTCTCTGCCTGTCTCTCTCTGCCTGTCTCTCTCTGCCTGTCTCTCTCTGCCTGTCTCTCTCTCTGCCTGTCTCTCTCTCTCTGCCTGTCTCTCTCTCTCTGCCTGTCTCTCTCTCTCTCTCTGCCTGTCTCTCTCTCTCTCTCTGCCTGTCTCTCTCTCTCTCTGCCTGTCTCTCTCTCTCCCTGCCTGTCTCTCTCTCTCTCTGCCTGTCTCTCTCTCTCTCTCTGCCTGTCTCTCTCTATCTCTGCCTGTCTCTCTCTCTCTGCCTGTCTCTCTCTCTCTGCCTGTCTCTCTCTCTCTGCCTGTCTCTCTCTCTCTCTGCCTCTCTGTCTCTCTCTGCCTCTCTCTCTCTCTCTCTGCTTGTCTCACTCTGTCTCTCTGCCTCTCTCTCTCTCTCTCTGCCTGTCTCTCCCTCTCTCTCTCTCTGCCTGTCTCTCTCTCTCTCTGCTTGTCTCTCTCTGTCTCTCTGCCTGTCTCTCTCTTTCTCTGCCTGTCTCTCGCTCTCTCTGCCTGTCTCTCCCTCTCTCTGCCTGTCTCTCTCTCTCTCTCTGCCTGTCTCTCTCTCTCTGCCTGTCTCTCTCTCTGCCTGTCTCTCTCTCTCTCTGCCTGTCTCTCTCTCTCTGCCTGTCTCTCTCTCTCTGCCTGTCTCTCTCTCTCTGCCTGTCTCTCTCTCTCTGCCTGTCTCTCTCTCTCTCTGCCTGTCTCTCTCTCTCTCTCTCGCCTGTCTCTCTCTCTCTCTCTCTGCCTGTCTCTCTCTCTGCCTGTCTCTCTCTCTGCCTGTCTCTCTCTCTGCCTGTCTCTCTCTCTGCCTGTCTCTCTCTCTGCCTGTCTCTCTCTCTGCCTGTCTCTCTCTCTGCCTGTCTCTCTCTCTGCCTGTCTCTCTGTCTCTCTGCCTGTCTCTCTGTCTCTCTGCCTGTCTCTCTGTCTCTCTGCCTGTCTCTCTGTCTCTCTGCCTGTCTCTCTGTCTCTCTGCCTGTCTCTCTGTCTCTCTGCCTGTCTCTCTGTCTCTCTCTCTCTCTCTCTGCCTGTCTCTCTCTCTCTCTCTGCCTGTCGCGCTCTCTCTCTCTCTCTGCCTGTCGCGCTCTCTCTCTCTGCCTGTCGCGCTCTCTCTCTCTCTGCCTGTCGCGCTCTCTCTCACTGCCTGTCGCGCTCTCTCTCTCACTGCCTGGCGCGCTCTCTCTCTCTCTGCCTGTCTCTCTCTCTCTCTGCCTGTCTCTCTCTCTCTCTGCCTGTCTCTCTCTCTCTCTGCCTGTCTCTCTCTCTCTCTGCCTGTCTCTCTCTCTCTCTGCCTGTCTCTCTCTCTCTCTGCCTGTCTCTCTCTCTGCCTGTCTCTCTCTCTCTCTGCCTGTCTCTCTCTCTCTCTGCCTGTCTCTCTCTCTCTGCCTGTCTCTCTCTCTGCCTGTCTCTCTCTCTGCCTGTCTCTCTCTCTCTCTCTGCCTGTCTCTCTCTCTCTCTGCCTGTCTCGCTTCTCTGCCTGTCTCTCTCTCTCTGCCTGTCTCTCTCTCTCTCTCTCTCTGCCTGTCTCTCTCTCTCTCTCTCTGCCTGTCTCTCTCTCTCTCTCTCTGCCTGTCTCTCTCTCTCTCTCTCTGCCTGTCTCTCTCTCTCTCTCTGCCTGTCTCTCTCTCTCTCTGCCTGTCTCTCTCTCTCTCTGCCTGTCTCTCTCTCTCTGCCTGTCTCTCTCTCTCT
>NW_024470747.1:37500-54400 GCF_017639515.1 Carcharodon carcharias | reverse complement strand
CTCTCTTCCCCCCCTCTCTCTCTCTGTCTTTCTCTCTTCCCCTCTCTCTCTCTCTCTTCCTTCTCTCTCTCTCTCTCTTCCTTCTCTCTCTCTCTCTCTTCCTTCTCTCTCTCTCTCTCTTTTCCCCCCCCACTCACTCCCCTTCTCTCTCTTCCCCCCCTCTCTCCCCCTCTCTCTCTCCCCCTCTCTCTCTTCCCCCCCTCTCACTCCCCCTCTCTCTCTCCCCCCTCTCTCCCCCCTCTCTCTCTCCCTCTCTCTCTCTGCCTCTTCCCCCCTCTCTCTCTCCCTCCCGCTGAGCCCTCCCTCTAACCAGCCTATTTGCTTTTTCCTAGAAAAATGGCTTTGAGCAGTTCTGCATTAACTTTGTGAATGAGAAGCTGCAGCAGATTTTCATCGAGCTGACTCTGAAGGCCGAGCAGGTGAGGCTCCCCTGGTTGAATAGCTGTCACGGCGACAGCGATTTAAACCAGGCGTTAACCAGAGGGTCAGGGGAGAGTTCAGCACGGTGTTGACCATTAACTTAGGGACTGATCACCGGGTGGGGAAATTCACCCCTCCCACCACCCCCCTCCCCCTCCCCCCAGGGTACTGAGTCCCACACAGACTGCCCAGCATTGTCCTGAGGCCGGGACTTTCTCTCACTGACCCCCTGGGTCCTGGTGCCCTCCACACAGACGGGGCCCATCACTGACCCCCTGTGTCCATCACTGACCCCCTGGGTCCTGGTGCCCTCCACACAGACGGGGCCCATCACTGACCCCCTGTGTCCATCACTGACCCCCTGGGTCCTGGTGCCCTCCACACAGACGGGGCCCATCACTGACCCCCTGTGTCCATCACTGACCCCCTGGGTCCTGGTGCCCTCCACACAGACGGGGCCCATCACTGACCCCCTGTGTCCATCACTGACCCCCTGGGTCCTGGTGCCCTCCACACAGACGGGGCCCATCACTGACCCCCTGTGTCCATCACTGACCCCCTGGGTCCTGGTGCCCTCCACACAGACGGGGCCCATCACTGACCCCCTGTGTCCATCACTGACCCCCTGGGTCCTGCTGCCCTACAAACTGTATTTTGTCTGTTACTGACCCCCTGGATCCTAGTGCCCTCCACAGTGTTTGATTTGTTACTGACCCCCTGGATCCTAGTGCCCTCCACAGTGTATTATCTGTTACTGACCCCCTGGGTCCTAGCGCATTTGGTTTTGTTTGGGTTTGTCGCTGAACCCCCGGGTCCTGGTGGCTTCCGTACTGAGAATGTCCGTCACTGACCCCCAGGGTCCTGTTGCCCTCCACACGTGGTTGGTGGGGGTAACTGTCAATGATCCACTGGGTCCTAGTGCCCTCCACACACCAGTGCCTGTCACGAGCGAAGGTTGGGATGCTGGTTGTTTTGAACCGTGTGAAGCCCCTGGGTTTAATTCTGCCACCGATCCATTCTGTTTTCTTCCGAGGCAGGAAGAGTATGTCCAAGAGGGGATAAAATGGACGCCCATCGAATACTTCAACAACAAGGTGGTCTGCGATCTCATTGAGAACAAGGTGAGGAGCCCTGGGTCTGTCCTCGGACTGGAGGGAGGGGTTCTCTGAGGGGAGGGCCAGGAGCTGAGAGGGAGCCTCTTTCCCCCACCCCCACCCCACCCCCCTCTTTACCTGATGCGGTCAGGAATCCATGCCCTGACCACAAGCCCTCCCCCTTACCCCACAGCCCAGTGCCATCGACGACTGACTCCATGGAGACGCACCCCATGGTGCAGCGGCCTCCGTCACCCAGTTGGAGCCCCCTGCCTCCCTCATTTTAAAATAAATTGCCTCAGCACACCCCCCACCCCCCCCAGCCGCCCACTCAGGCATTGGCCAAAGGAGTTGACAGAGGCAGGGGAGGGGGGTGAGGGAGGGGGTGGTGGGGGAATGGAGAGGAGAGTAGAGGAGGGGAGGGGTGGGGGTTGGAGAGGAGGGGAGGGGTGAGGGTTGGAGAGGTGAGGGGTGGGGGATGGAGGCGAGGGAGGGGTGAAGGATGGAGAGGTGAGGGGTGGGGAATGGAGGCGAGGGATGGGTGGGGGTTGGAGGCGAGGGAGGGGTGGGGGATGGAGAGGTGAGGGGTGGGGGATGGAGGCGAGGGAGGGGTGGGGGTTAGAGAGGTGAGGGGTGGGGGTTGGAGGGGTGAGGGGTGGGGGTTGGAGGGGTGAGGGGTTGGAGGGGTGAGGGGTGGGGGTTGGAGGGGTGGGGGTTGGAGAGGAGGGAGGGGTGGGGGTTGGAGGGGTGAGGGGTGGGAGAGGAGGGAGGGGTGGGGGTTGGAGAGGAGGGAGGGGTGGGGGTTGGAGGGGTGGGGGTTGGAGGGGTGGGGGTGGGGGTGGGAGAGGAGGGAGGGGTGGGGGTTGGAGGGGTGGGGGTTGGAGAGGAGGGAGGGGTGGGGGTTGGAGGGGTGAGGGGTGGGAGAGGAGGGAGGGGTGGGGGTTGGAGAGGAGGGAGGGGTGGGGGTTGGAGGGGGTGGGGGTTGGAGGGGTGGGGGTGGGGGTGGGAGAGGAGGGAGGGGTGGGGGTTGGAGGGGTGGGGGTTGGAGGGGTGGGGGTGGGGGTGGGAGAGGAGGGAGGGGTGGGGGTTGGAGGGGTGGGGGTTGGAGAGGAGGGAGGGGTGGAGGTTGGAGGGGTGGGGGTTGGAGGGGTGGGGGTTGGAGGGGTGGGGGTTGGAGAGGAGGGAGGGGTGGGGGTTGGAGGGGTGGGGGTTGGAGGGGTGGGGGTGGGGGTGGGAGAGGAGGGAGGGGTGGGGGTTGGAGGGGTGGGGGTTGGAGAGGAGGGAGGGGTGGGGGTTGGAGGGGTGGGGGTTGGAGGGGTGGGGGTTGGAGAGGAGGGAGGGGTGGGGGTTGGAGGGGTGGGGGTTGGAGAGGAGGGAGGGGTGGGGGTTGGAGGGGTGAGGGGTGGGGGTGGGAGAGGTGAGGGGTGGGGGTTGGAGGGGTGGGGGTTGGAGGGGTGAGGGGTGGGGGTTGGAGGGGTGGGGGTTGGAGGGGTGAGGGGTGGGGGTTGGAGGGGTGGGGGTGGGGGTTGGAGGGGTGGGGGTTGGAGAGGAGGGAGGGGTGGGGGTTGGAGGGGTGGGGGTTGGAGAGGAGGGAGGGATGGGGGTTGGAGGGGTGAGGGGTGGGGGTTAGAGAGGTGAGGGGTGGGGGTTGGAGGGGTGGGGGTGGGGGTGGGAGAGGAGGGAGGGGTGGGGGTTGGAGGGGTGAGGGGTGGGGGGTTAGAGAGGTGAGGGGTGGGGGTGGGAGAGGTGAGGGGTGGGGGTTGGAGGGGTGGGGGTTGGAGGGGTGGGGGTGGGGGTGGGAGAGGAGGGAGGGGTGGGGGTTGGAGGGGTGGGGGTGGGAGAGGAGGGAGGGGTGGGGGTTGGAGGGGTGGGGGTTGGAGGGGTGGGGGTTGGAGGGGTGGGGGGTGGGGGTGGGAGAGGAGGGAGGGGTGGGGGTTGGAGGGGTGGGGGTTGGAGGGGTGGGGGTGGGGGTGGGAGAGGAGGGAGGGGTGGGGGTTGGAGGGGTGGGGGTTGGAGAGGAGGGAGGGGTGGGGGTTGGAGGGGTGGGGGTTGGAGGGGTGGGGGTTGGAGAGGAGGGAGGGGTGGGGGTTGGAGGGGTGAGGGGTGGTGGTTGGAGGGGTGGGGGTTGGAGAGGAGGGAGGGGTGGGGGTTGGAGGGGTGAGGGGTGGGGGTGGGAGAGGTGAGGGATGGGGGTTGGAGGGGTGAGGGGTGGGGGTTGGAGGGGGTGGGGGTTGGAGGGGGTGAGGGGTGGGGGTTGGAGGGGTGGGGGTTGGAGGGGTGAGGGGTGGGGGTTGGAGGGGTGGGGGTGGGGGTTGGAGGGGTGGGGGTTGGAGAGGAGGGAGGGGTGGGGGTTGGAGGGGTGGGGGTTGGAGAGGAGGGAGGGATGGGGGTTGGAGGGGTGAGGGGTGGGGGTTGGAGGGGTGAGGGGTGGGGGTTAGAGAGGTGAGGGGTGGGGGTGGGAGAGGTGAGGGGTGGGGGTTGGAGGGGTGGGGGTTGGAGGGGTGAGGGGTGGGGGTTGGAGGGGTGGGGGTGGGGGTGGGAGAGGAGGGAGGGGTGGGGGTTGGAGGGGTGAGGGGTGGGGGTGGGAGAGGTGAGGGGTGGGGGTTGGAGGGGTGAGGGGTGGGGGTTAGAGAGGTGAGGGGTGGGGGTGGGAGAGGTGAGGGGTGGGGGTTGGAGGGGTGGGGGTGGGGGTGGGAGAGGAGGGAGGGGTGGGGTTTGGAGGGGTGGGGGTTGGAGGGGTGGGGGTTGGAGGGGTGAGGGGTGGGGGTTAGAGAGGTGAGGGGTGGGGGTTAGAGAGGTGAGGGGTGGGGGTGGGAGGGGTGGGGGTTGGAGGGGTGAGGGGTGGGGGTTAGAGAGGTGAGGGGTGGGGGTTAGAGAGGTGAGGGGTGGGGGTGGGAGGGGTGGGGGTTGGAGGGGTGAGGGGTGGGGGTTAGAGAGGTGAGGGGTGGGGGTTAGAGAGGTGAGGGGTGGGGGTGGGAGGGGTGGGGGTTGGAGGGGTGAGGGGTGGGTGTTGGAGGGGTGAGGGGTGGGGGTTGGAGGGGTGAGGGGTGGGGGTTAGAGAGGTGAGGGGTGGGGGTTAGAGAGGTGAGGGGTGGGGGTGGGAGGGGTGGGGGTTGGAGGGGTGAGGGGTGGGGGTTGGAGGGGTGAGGGGTGGGTGTTGGAGGGGTGAGGGGTGGGGGTTGGAGGGGTGAGGGGTGGGGGTTAGAGAGGTGAGGGGTGGGGGTTGGAGGGGTGAGGGGTGGGGGTTAGAGAGGTGAGGGGTGGGGGTTGGAGGGGTGAGGGGTGGGGGTTGGAGGGGTGAGGGGTGGGGGTTAGAGAGGTGAGGGGTGGGGGTTGGAGGGGTGAGGGGTGGGGGTTAGAGAGGTGAGGGGTGGGGGTTGGAGGGGTGGGGGACGGAGGGAGATGGAGGGACAGAAACATTGCTCCTGATTTCTCCTCTCTGACTGTGCAGAGCCCGCCGGGGATAGTCTGTATCTTGGACGATGTGTGCGCCACCATGCACGCCAAGGGGGAGGGGGCCGACCAGACCCTACTCCAAAAGTTACAGTCGCAGATGGGCACCCACGAACACTTCAACAGCTGGAACAAAGGCTTCATCATCCATCACTATGCAGGCAAGGTGATGAACGGGGGCGGGGGAGGGGAAGCGGGTGGTGTGGTGAGGCCGGGGGACGCGGGGCAGCCAGAGCTTTAAACACTCACCCAAGTGCCACGTGTCAGGAGGGGGAGGGGGGTGGGGAGCTGGGTGGAGTGGATTTCCACAGGCGGAGCTGGTGATGGCATAGTAACCTGTTGCCTGGAGCCGGCGGTCGCTTGGCAACCTGTTGCCTGGAGCCGGTGGTCGCTTGGCAACCTGTTGCCTGGAGCCGGCGGTCGCTTGGCAACCTGTTGCCTGGAGCCGGCGGTCGCTTGGCAACCTGTTGCCTGGAGCCGGCGGTCGCTTGGCAACCTGTTGCCTGGAGCCGGCGGTCGCTTGGCAACCTGTTGCCTGGAGCCGGCGGTCGCTTGGCAACCTGTTGCCTGGAGCCATTGGTGGAGCTGGTGGTTGCCGGGTTACCAGTTGGGTGGAGCTGGTGGTTGCCGGTTACCAGTTGGGTGGAGCTGGTGGTTGCCGGGTTACCAGTTGGGTGGAGCTGGTGGTTGCCGGTTAGCAGTTGGGTGGAGCTGGTGGTTGCCGGGTTAGCAGTTGGGTGGAGCTGGTGGTTGCCGGGTTACCAGTTGGGTGGAGCTGGTGGTTGCCGGTTAGCAGTTGGGTGGAGCTGGTGTTTGCCGGGTTACCAGTTGGGTGGAGCTGGTGGTTGCCGGGTTACCTGTTGGCTGGAGCTGGTGGTTGCCAGGTTACCTGTTGGCTGGAGCTGGTGGTCGCCGGTTTACCTGTTGGCTGGAGCTGGTGGTTGCCGGGTTACAAGTTGGATGGAGCTGGTGGTTGCCGGGTTACAAGTTGGATGGAGCTGGTGGTTGCCGGGTTACCTATTGGATGGAGCTGGTGGTTGCCGGGTTACCAGTTGGATGGAGCTGGGCATCCAAAAGGAACCTTCTTTGCCCTGATTGTGACCACCCCCAGCTCCCCACCACCAGAGGGTTAATACTGGACAGTTGGGCGGCCCACCCTTCAGGCCAAGGCCTGCCCTGAGGAGCCTGCAGGGTCTGATTCCGTTTCTCCTCTCCCTGCTCCCCAGGTATCGTACGATGCGGAGGGATTCTGCGAACGGAACCGAGACGTGCTGTTCACCGACCTCATCGAGCTGATGCAGAGCAGCGAGTTGTAAGTATCCCCCCGCCCCCCACCCCCTCCCCCCAGAACCAACGCCACCCTCCCTCCAATGCCAACAACCCCTGCCGAGGCGTGAAAGCCGACCGCGCGATGCCTCCCCCAGCGGGTCAGCCCGGGAGGCCGCTCGGCCAGACGCTCAATGGGCCGAGTCTGCACGCGTTGGTGGGGGTCAGAGGCAGGTGGGTGGGGGGGTGGAGGGGCAAAGTATTCCCTGGCTCGAGATAGCTGTACTCCCATGACTACCGTACCTGTGTTCTCGTCTCCGCAGGCCCTTCATTCGCGACCTGTTCCCCGAAAACCTGAAAGCTGACAAGAAGGGGCGGCCCACCACCGTCGGGGTCAAGATTAAGGTACGGGTGAGGGGCGGTGGATGGGGTGGGGGTGTGGTGTTCGTTGGCGTGTTGGCTGCCCAGATTCTCTCACGACGCGAGGTAATGCCCCTCCCCGTGGAAGGGCACCCCCACCCCCTCCCCTCCCCTTCCGCTGGCGTTACGGTTAATTCTCGGTTGTGTCTTTCCAGAAACAAGCCAACGACCTTGTTGGCACCCTGATGAGGTGCACGCCCCACTACATCCGCTGCATCAAACCCAATGAGACCAAAAAGGCCAAAGACTGGGAGGAGACCAGGTCAGTCCGACGGCGGCGTGATGGCCCAGAGGCATGGGGCAGATGCCCCAGGGGGTTGGGGGGCGGAGGGGGGGATGTGCGTGGACATGTGGTTCAAACCCCCACCCCAGGGGGGCAGCTGGTGGAATTTAAATTCAATTGATAAAGTGGAGTCTCGGTGATGGTAATTGTGGTAGCCATCATGGATTGTCGTTAAAAAAAAAAACCATCTGGTTCATTCAATCCCCTTTAGGGAAGAAAACCTGCCATCCTTACCCGGTCTGACTGCGGACCCCACAGCCCATGTGGTTGACTCTTTAACTGCCCCCTTGAAATGGCCGAGTGACTTTACACGGTTCAGGGGGCAATTAAGGACAGTGACGTCCACATCCTGTGAAGTAACTATTTTTTTAAAACCCTCGGTGAGGAGTGGCCAGAGGTTGAGGTGAAACCTGGGCTTTGAAGGCCAGGCCCAGGTACCTCGGAGATGGGTCAGATTCAGGGTGTAGAAACCTCGGCCTCAGCCCGAGTATCGTGTCCCCGTTCTGGGTGCCGCACTTTCGGAAGGATGTGAAGGCTTTGGAGAGAGTGCGGGAAAGATTCACGAGAATGGTTCCGGGATGATGAGGGCCTTCGGTCATGAAGATAGATCGGAGGCTGTTCTCCCTGGGGAAGAGAAGGCCGACAGGGGTTTTGATAGGGGTGGGGGGCAGGTTCAGTCGAGCACAGGCACAATGGGCTGAATGGCCTCTTTCTGGGATTCTGTGGGTTTTGATCCAGGGCTCAGGATTTCTTTCTTTTTGTGCCTTTGGACCAGAGTCAAACATCAAGTGGAATATCTGGGACTGAGGGAGAACATACGTGTCCGGCGAGCTGGCTATGCCTATCGGAGAGTCTTCAAAAAATTCCTCCAGAGGTAACCCTACTTTTAATATTTCGCACATAGGAGCACTTGCTCAGTCAGGCGAGAATTCCCTCCCTTGCCTTGGCTCAAGAGGAGCCCATTCAGCCCCTCTCGAACCTGTTACACAGGAACAGGAGGAGGCCATTCAGCCCCTTCCATGAGCCTGTTACACAGGAACAGGAGGAGGCCATTCAGCCCCTCTCTAGCCAATTGCACAGGAACAGGAGGAGGCCATTCAGCCCCTCCTCGAGCCAGTTACACAGGAACAGGAGGAGGCCTTTCAGCCCCTCCTCAAACCTGTTACGCAGGAACAGGAGGAGGCCGTTCAGCCCCTCCTCAAACCTGTTACACAGGAACAGGAGGAGGCCATTCAGCCCCTCCTCGAGCCAGTTACACAGGAACAGGAGGAGGCCCATTCAGACCCTCCGGAGCTGATTGCACAGGAACAGGAAAAGACCATTCAGCCCTTTGAACCTGTTACCACTATTCAATTAGATCGTGGCTAATCTGTACCTTAATGTCCATCTATCCACCTCCGTTCTGTAACCTTTAATTGCCCTACCAAACAAAAATCTATCCATCTTTGTTTAAATTTCCAATTGACCCCAACAACCCCTCCTCCTCCCCTCCACAACCTCCCCCTTGTTGGGGGGTGAGAGTTCCAGATTCCCCCTCTCCCCTGTGTGTGTGTGTGTGTGTGTGTGTGTGTATGTGTGTGGTGCTTCCTGACATCACCCCTGAAGGGCCTGGCTCCCATTTTAAGGTTCTGCACCCCCCCCACCCCCCACCCCACCAGAAGAAATAGTTTGAACTGGGACAGGGATCTTGGAAGAATATAGGGGCCGGAGGAGGTTACAGAGATAGGGAGGGGTGTAGTGGCTGGAGGAGGTTACAGAGATAGGGAGGGGTGTAGGGGCCGGAGGAGGTTACAGAGATAGGGAGGGGTGTAGTGGCTGGAGGATGTTACAGAGATAGGGAGGGGTGTAGGGGCTGGAGGAGGTTACAGAGATAGGGAGGGGTGTAGGGGCTGGAGGAGGTTACAGAGATAGGGAGGGGTGTAGGGGCTGGAGGAGGTTACAGAGATATGGAGGGGTGTAGGGGCTGGAGGAGGTTACTGAGATAGGGAGGGGTGTAGGGGCTGGAGGAGGTTACAGAGATAGGGAGGGGTGTAGGGGCTGGAGGAGGTTACAGAGATAGGGAGGGGTGTAGGGGCTGGAGGAGGTTACAGAGATAGGGAGGGGTGTAGGGGCTGGAGGAGGTTACAGAGATAGGGAGGGGTGTAGGGATGGAGGAGGTGACAGAGATAGGGAGGGGTGTAGGGGCTGGAGGAGGTTACAGAGATAGGGAGGGGTGTAGGGGCTGGAGGGGGTTTACAGAGATAGGGTGGGGTGTAGGGGCTGGAGGAGGTTACAGAGATAGGGAGGGGTGTAGGGGCTGGAGGAGGTTTACAGAGATAGGGAGGGGTGTAGGGACTGGAGGAGGTGACAGAGATAGGGAGGGGTGTAGGGACTGGAGGAGGTCACAGAGATAGGCGGGGGGTGAGGTTCACCGAGGGATTCCAGCAGTATTGGTTCTGGTGATGAACTGGTCTTCGGTGCCAGCTTTGAAGATGCTGCGTTGGCGGCTGGTGGGGGAGGGTCTGAGTGGGTGGCTAAGTGGGTGATGGATGGAGAGACGGGTAACCAGCGTGATGGGTAAATGGAGGGATGGATGTCTCTCAGAGCCCATGTCTCCCGTTGCAGATACGCCATTCTTACCAAGGACACCTGGCCCAGTTGGCGAGGGGATGAGAAACTGGGAGTGACGCACCTCCTGCGGTCGGTCAATATGGACCACGATCAGTTCCAGCTCGGCAAACACAAGGTCTTCATCAAGGCTCCTGAGTCGGTGGGTACCGGGGAAGACATTAATAAGCGAGGTAACCTCCGTCGAGGTACAAACAGAGGCAGAGCCAACCGGAGCAACAAGCCCTGCTCTAACCTCCATGTTCTCTCTGTGTGTGGTCAATCCTCTGGTCTTTTCTCACTCCTCCCTCATCCCATTTAATATTCCCAGCACAGAAACAGGCCATTCGGCCCCTCTGCTCCATGCTGGTGTTTCTGCCCTACAAGAGGTTCCTCCCACCCTCCTCTTCATCTCCCCCCATCACCATATCCTTCTATTCCTCTCTCCCTCGTCTGTTTATCCAGCTTCCCCCCCCTACCTTCAATCCATCTCTGATTCACCTCGACCACTCCCCGCGCAAGCGAGTCCCACATTCTCCCCACTCCCCGTGGGAGCGAGTCCCACATTCTCCCCTGCGGTAGCGAGTCCCACATTCTCCCCTGCGGTAGCGAGTCCCACATTCTCCCCTGCGGTAGCGAGTCCCACATTCTCCCCTGCGGTAGCGAGTCCCACATTCTCCCCCGCGGTAGCGAGTCCCACATTCTCCCCCACGGGAGCGAGTCCCACATTCTCCCCCGCGGGAGCGAGTCCCACATTCTCCCCGCTCCCCGCGGGAGCGAGTCCCACATTCTCCCCGCGGGAGCGAGTCCCACATTCTCCCCGCTCCCCGTGGTAGCGAGTCCCACATTCTCCCCCGTGGTAGCGAGTCCCACATTCTCCCCCGCGGGAGTGAGTCCCACATTCTCCCCCGCGGGAGTGAGTCCCACATTCTCCCCCGTGGGAGCGAGTCCCACATTCTCCCCCGTGGGAGCGAGTCCCACATTCTCCCCGCGAGAGCGAGTCCCACATTCTCCCCACTCCCCGCGAGAGCGAGTCCCACATTCTCCCCACTCCCCGCGGGCGCGAGTCCAACATTCTCCCCACTCCCCGTGGGAGCGAGACCCACATTCTCCCCGCGAGAGCGAGTCCCACATTCTCCCCACTCCCCGCGAGAGCGAGTCCCACATTCTCCCCACTCCCCGCGGGCGCGAGTCCCACATTCTCCCCACTCCCCGTGGGAGCGAGTCCAACATTCTCCCCACTCCCCGTGGGAGCGAGTCCAACATTCTCCCCACTCCCCGTGGGAGCGAGTCCCACATTCTCCCCACTCCCCGTGGGAGCGAGTCCCACATTCTCCCCGCTCCCCGTGGGAGCGAGTCCCACATTCTCCCCACTCCCCGTGGGAGCGAGTCCCACATTCTCCCCGTGGGAGCGAGTCCCACATTCTCCCCGATCCCCGCGGGAGCGAGTCCCACATTCTCCCCCCTCCCCACGGTTGCGAGTCCCACATTCTCCCCCACTCCCCGCGGGAGCGAGTCCCACATTCTCCCCTCTCCCCGTGGGAGCGAGTCCCACATTCTCCCCACTCCCCGTGGGAGTGAGTCCCACATTCTCCCCACTCCCTTTGGGAGCGAGTCTCACATTCTCCCCACTCCCCGTGGGAGCGAGTCCCACATTCTCCCTGTGGGAGCGAGTCCCACATTCTCCCCACTCCCCGTGGGAGCGAGTCCCACATTCTCCCCACTCCCCGTGGGAGCGAGTCCCACATTCTCCCCACTCCCCGCGGGAGCAAGTCCCACATTCTCCCCACTCCCCGTGGGAGCGAGTCCCACATTCTCCCCACTCCCCGTGGGAGCGAGTCCCACATTCTCCCCACTCCCTGTGGGAGCGAGTCCCACATTCTCCCCACTCCCTGTGAGAGCGAGTCCCACATTCTCCCCACTCCCCGTGGGAGCGAGTCCCACACTCTCCCCCGCGGGAGCAAGTCCCACATTCTCCCCACTCCCCGCGAGAGTGAGTCCCACATTCTCCCCGCTCCCCGCGAGAGTGAGTCCCACATTCTCCCCACTCCCCGTGGGAGCGAGTCCCACATTCTCCCCACTCCCCGCGGGAGCGAGTCCCACATTCTCCCCACTCCCCGTGGGAGCGAGTCCCACATTCTCCCCACTCCCCGTGGGAGCGAGTCCCACATTCTCCCCACTCCCCGTGGGAGCGAGTCCCACATTCTCCCCGTGGAAGCGGGTCCCACATTCTCCCCACTCCCCACGGGAGCGAGTCCCACATTCTCCCCACTCCCCGTGGGAGCGAGTCCCACATTCTCCCCCGCGGGAGCGAGTCCCACATTCTCCCCGCTCCCCGCGAGAGTGAGTCCCACATTCTCCCCACTCCCCGTGGGAGCGAGTCCCACATTCTCCCCACTCCCCGTGAGAGCCAGTCCCACATTCTCCCCACTCCCCGTGGGAGCGAGTCCCACATTCTCCCCCGCGGGAGCGAGTCCCACATTCTCCCCGCTCCCCGCGGGAGCGAGTCCCACATTCTCCCCCACTCCCTGTGGGAGCGAGTCCCACATTCTCCCCGCTCCCCGCGGTAGCGAGTCCCACATTCTCCCCGCTCCCCGCGGCAGCGAGTCCCACATTCTCCCCACTCCCGGTGGGAGCGAGTCCCATATTCTCCCCGCGGGAGCGAGTCCCACATTCTCCCCACTCCCCGCGGGAGCGAGTCCCACATTCTCCCCCCTCTCTGGGTAAAGATGTTTCTCCTGAATTCCACATTGGATTTATATCTTATGTTTATGTCTTATAGCAACAGTGCCCTCGTTTTGGTCTCCCCCCTCATGGGGTCTGGTGGAATTCCCTTGCCCCCTCTACCCCAAGGGATGAGACAATGGGGCGTTCCGACTTACTTTGTTCCTGCTGATATTTGACCTCAGGAGGGGGCCTTCCTCACCTCCAGCCCCCACCATCCGAGCTGATTGTCTCTTCGCTATTTTCCCGAGAAGCTAAGGGCCCATTTTAGTCTTTCACGGAACGTGTGCGTCGCTGGCAAAGCCAGCCTTTGTTGCCCATCCCTAATTGCCCCTTGAGTTGAGTGGCCTTGCTCGGCCATTTCAGAGGGGCAGGACCACCTTGCACTGGGGTCTGGAGTCACGTGTAGGCCAGACCGGGTAAGGACGGCAGATACCCTTCCCTAAAGGGACATCGGTGAACCAGATGGGTTTTTATGACAATCCATGATGGCTACCATGGTTACCATCACTGAGACTCGCTTTCAATCCCAGATATTTTTATTCCAACCGGTTGCCCCGTGGTGGGGATTGTAACCCGCATCCCAAGGGCATCAGCCTGGGTACGCTGCTGCCTCTAGTTGACGTCCCTGTCTGTCTTTCCTCCCACGAGCAGCTCTTCCTCCTTGAGGAGATGCGAGAACGCAAGTACAATGGCTACGCCCGGGTGATCCAGGGGGCCTGGCGCAAGCACATCGCTGTCCGCAAGTACATCGAGATGCGCGAGGAAGGTAGGTTCGATTCTGCCCCTTCGCCACGACGTGTCCTTACCCTGGGGGAGGGGGGGGACCCGTCAGGCGGCTATGCCGGTTGGTCACCAAGCGCCAACGCGGGCTGCATTGATCTAGCGCCGGGGTCACCGGTTGTTCTCGTGCTCAGATCCGCCCCCAAACCCCATGTGCCCACCACCTCCTCTGGCCCGCCAGGATCTAAATCCGGTTGCTCCCGCTTCCCTGCCCGCCACTTCAACATCAGCGGCTCCCCCCACCACCCCCGACCCGCCCGGGTCCCCCCCCAAAATGGCGCCTGCGTTACTTGACATTCTTGGGCGGCAAGAAAGAGGCCGGTTGACCCCTGAACCTATTCTATTGTTATGGGTCTTGCCCCCACTAATACAGGTCGATAGGCCTCAGTCCCAGTACTGAGGGAGCGCCACACTGTCGGAGGGTCAGTACTGAGGGAGCGCCGCACTGTCGGAGGGTCAGTACTGAGGGAGTGCCGCACTGTCGGAGGGTCAGTACTGAGGGAGCGTCGCACTGTCGGAGGGTCAGTACTGAGGGAGCGCCGCACTGTCAGAGGGTCAGTACTGAGGGAGCGCCGCACTGTCGGAGGGTCAGTACTGAGGGAGCGCCGCACTGTCGGAGGGTCAGTACTGAGGGAGCGCCGCACTGTCGGAGGGTCAGTACTGAGGGAGCGCCGCACTGTCGGAGGGTCAGTACTGAGGGAGCGCCGCACTGTCGGAGGGTCAGTACTGAGGGAGCGCCGCACTGTCAGAGGGTCAGTACTGAGGGAGTGCTGCACTGTTGGAGGGTCAGTACTGAGAGAGTGCCGCACTGTCGGAGGGTCAGTACTGAAGGAGTGCCGCACTGTCGGAGGGTCAGTACTGAGGGAGTGCCGCACTGTCGAAGGTGCCGTCTTTCAGCTGGATGTAAAAGCTCCCATGGTCCCTCTTGGTAGAAGAATGTGGGGGTGGGGGGTTGTTCTCCGGAGTCCTGGGACCAATATTTATCCCTCAACCAACATCACTAAAAACCGATGGTCTGGGATGTTATGAGACAGCAGTTTGGGAAAGGCTGAGTTACTTAAAAAAAATCCCAGAGGGAAATTTTAAACAACTGTCATAACCTAAAATTTTAAGTGTTATGTTTGAAATGCAGCTCGAAACTCAGGAATCAGACCCACCAGTTCTCGAGAGGTTTTACATTAAACTAGATGAAACATTTTATTAAGTTACAACACATTAAACGTGGATAAGTGGCTACAAAGTGCTATGATCATCACTTCTAACAAATTCCGAAACTAATCTCCATTACGGCAGCAAAAACTCATCGACTCAACCAGACACCAGGCAATGCATTTTCACCTTGACAAGTTCAAACTGAGGCTCCTTTCACTTTGGTTCCTGTGGAGACACAGTGGCAGGCTTTCCATTGCCTCTGCCCCGCACACTTACACAACAGCAGTCCGTTACACCCAGCGCCAGTTACACCCAGCGTCCGTTACACCCAGCGTCCGTTACACCCAGCGTCCGTTACACTCAGCGTCCGTTACACCCAGCGTCTGTTACACCCAGCGTTGTTACACCCAGAGTCCGTTACACCCAGCGCCAGTTACACCCAGCGTCCGTTACACCCAGCATCTGTTACACTCCGCGTCCGTTACACTCAGCGTCCGTTACACCCAGCGTCTGTTACACCCAGAGTCCGTTACACCCAGCGTCCGTTACACCCAGCGTCCGTTACACCCAGCGTCCGTTACACCCAGCGTCCGTTACACCCAGCGTCCGTTACACCCAGCGTCCGTTACACCCAGCGTCCGTTACACCCAGCACACCTCATTGAATGTAAATTCTCATTGTATCACCAGCTCCTTTGAACTCCGCCTCTCCTAACAATTAAACCTCTTTCATTGTAGCAATTTTTTTGGTAACATAAACATTGCTTTGTCTCAGCCAACTGGGTGTCAGATTTCACCCCCCCCCCCCCCTTTGAGTGCTCTGTTCAACAAAAATGTAAATACACTCTACCTCTCTTACATCTCAAAACTAGTACACATCAAAGCACCCAGGCTAGCTGGGCTTTAATCCAATTAAGACACACCCACAGACTAAACCTCTATATTTATATTAAAAAAAATCCAATAATATACATTAATGGCTTCACAACGGGGCCATTATCCCCTTGCTGTTTGTGGGATCTTGCTGTGCGCACATTGGCTGACGCGTTCCCTGCATCACAACAGTGAGCACTCTTTGGAAAAAGTGGCTGTGGGGGGTGCGGGGAGGGGGTGCTCCAGGAGGTCCTGGGGGGTCACAAAGAACCATCAGTAGGCCCTTCGGCCCATCCAGCCTAGCCCCTGCCATTCATATAAGAGCGCGGCCCAGCTGATTGGGGCCTCGACGCCACTTTCCTGTCTGTCCCGCACCCACCCCACCGTCCCCTCCCCATAACCCTCAACTCCCTCGTTGACCAAAACTCAGCCTCGAGTATCAATGACCTCGGCCTTCACCGCTTTCTGTGGGAGGGCGGGGGGGGGCGGAGAATTCCACAGACTGACCACCCCCTGAGAGAAGAAACCCCCTCCTCAGCTCCGTCTTCAATGGGAGACCCCCCTTCCTCGGAAACGAGACTCTAGATGCCCCCCCCCCCCCCAACCTCGAGGGGGAAACATCCCCCGGCCCCTGTCGAGCCCCCTCGGGATGTTGAATGTGCAAGGAGTGGGGGGGGAGGGGGAGAGGGGCTACTTGGATAGGTCTTTTTCAAAGGGCTAGCACGGGCATGATGGGACGAATGGCCTCCGCTTTCAATGCCGTGAGGGCGTCCCTCACGCTCTCACGGCTCACTCGCTCGGTTTCTAACCCCCCCCACCCCCCCACCTCTAGCCTCCGACGTGGTGCTGAATCGTAAGGATCGACGAAGGAACAGCATCAATCGCAACTTCGTGGGTGACTACATCGGGATGGACAACCGGCCGGAGCTCCGGCGCTTTGTGGGCCGCAGGGAGCGCATCGACTTCGCCGACACCGTGCTCAAGTACGACCGGCGGTTTAAGGTACGGTGGGACGGGACTCTACCCTCCCTCTCCCTCCCCCCCTCTCTCTATCTCTTCACCAGGTAGTCTCTTCTGTGTCAATCATTCTTGCCACTAGGCCCAGCGTTTATTCCCCATCCTAATTGCCCCCCTTGAGAAGGTGGGGGTGAGCTGGCTTCTTGAACCGCTGCAGTCCCTGTGGTGTAGGTACACCCACCGTGCTGTTAGAGAGGGAGTTCCAGGATTTTGACCCAGCGACAGTGAAGGAACGGCCGATATGTTTCCAAGTCGGGATGGTGAGGGGCTCGGAGGGGCAGAATTAGGACGGGCCGTCTTCCTGTTGCTTGAAATCGTTTTACATTTATAACATCCACCATTTTCGCCGAGGCTCCTTCCGACAGCACCTCCCAAACCCACGACCTCTACCATCTAGAAGGACAAGGGCAGCAGACACATGGGGAACACCACCACCTGCACGTTCCCCTCCTCCGAGCCCCTCACCATCCCTGACTTGGAAACATATCGGCCGCTCCTTCACGGGTATTCTCCCTGATATAACGTGAGGTAATCTGCTTGTAGCAGCTTCCATCTGCAGCCCCTCTTCGCTTGCGTTGGTAGCTGACCCCTGCCCTCCTGAGCCAAGACCCCCTGTGCTAAGTGCAGTTTACCCGCACCCCACCCCTCACCTCTGTCTGTCAGGCCCCCGTATCCCACCCCCCCACCGTCATCACCAACCACACCCCATACCCCCCCCACCCAATCCCACCGGCAAGTGTGCCCCTCCCTCCACAATCCGATTCTCCCATCACCCCAGCCCCTCCTGCTGTGTGGGATCTTTCTCTGCATTGTCACACCTCTCTCTCCCT
>NW_024470747.1:0-32500 GCF_017639515.1 Carcharodon carcharias | reverse complement strand
CCCCACGGGAGCGAGTCCCACATTCTCCCCACTCTCTGGGCAAAGACGTTTCTCCTGAATTCCCCATTGGATTTACCAGGGACTGTCTTATATTGATGACCCCCCTGGTTCTGGTCTCTCCCTCCCACAAGTGGAAACATCCTCTCTACGTCGACCCTATTGAAACCCTTCCAGAATTTTAAAGACCTCGATCAGGTCACCCCCTCAGCCTCCTTGAGAGGCAAGAAATTGGTGTCTTTTTGTTTAAAAAAAACTACAGGGTTTCCAAAAGATTTTTCACCTAACTCCACACCCCCGGCTGCCTGGGCCCTCGAATTCCCTCCGCCTCCCTCTCTCCTCCTTTTAAGACGCTCCTAAAAACCGACCTCTCTGACCGAGAGTTTGGCCACCCTGTCTCTAATATCCCCTCTCACGGCTCGGGGGGTCAGGGTTCAGACTCCCACGGGGCGAGCTGGACGTTCCAGACTCTGGCACTGGGAATCTCCGGCTCGGTTGACGTCTAAATGGATTGAACTGGGGAGTGACCGATACGTGGGGTGTGACATACCGTACTTGTCGGTGTATAAGCCGAGCGTTTAAGCCTGGGGGGGGTGGGGGGGAAACACCCTCCAGAAACGGGTCAACTTATATGATGGGTACTAATGCAAATAGAGTCAACTTATACGAAGAGTCGATGTATTTGCCACGATTTACGTTAGGTACATGTCAACACTTTATTAACCGTGAATTCTAACAGAACGTGTTGTTAATCACCAGGACCCACACGGAAAGACATCAGGAAGAGCACGTACCTGGATAGAAGGCCGCATGCTCCAGGTACACTCAGAGATTTCGAGGCTAATTTCTGTCCCGGTCCCAGCTCTTCGGCTGCCGGAGCCCTCGTCCGCGCCACCATTCCCTCCAGACCCGACTATCCCAGCTGCTCCCCCACGTCCTCCCCTCTGTCAACTTCGACTCCTCCGAATCTCCACTGCCCCCTCCCCGTATCCACACTCACACCCAGTCCCCCCTTCACCCGTCACCCCCTCTGCTCACCCAGTCCAACAACAACTCCCCTGTCAAATTCTCATCCTTATTTTCACACCCCCTCCCTATATCTGTAACCTCCTCCAGCCCCTACACCCCTCCCAATCTCTGTAACCTCCTCCAGCCCCTACACCCCTCCCTTTCTCTGTAACCTCCTCCAGCCCCTACACCCCTCCCTATCTCTGTAACCTCCTCCAGCCCCTACACCCCTCCCTATCTCTGTAACCTCCTCCTGCCCCTACACCCCTCCCAATCTCTGTAACCTCCTCCAGCCCCTACACCCCTCCCTATCTCTGTAACCTCCTCCAGCCCCTACACCCCTCCCTATCTCTGTAACCTCCTCCAGCCCCTACACCCCTCCCTATCTCTGTACCCTCCTCCAGCCCCTACACCCCTCCCAATCTCTGTAACCTCCTCCAGCCCCTACACCCCCTCCCTTTCTCTGTAACCTCCTCCAGCCCCTACACCCCTCCCTATCTCTGTAACCTCCTCCAGCCCCTACACCCCTCCCTATCTCTGTAACCTCCTCCTGCCCCTACACCCCTCCCAATCTCTGTAACCTCCTCCAGCCCCAACAACCCTCCTATCCCTGTAACCTTCTCCAGCCCCTACACCACTCTCTATCTCTGTAACCTCCTCCAGCCCCTACACCCCTCCCTATCTCTGTAACCTCCTCCAGCCCCTACACCCCTCCCTATCTCTGTAACCTCCTCCAGCCCCTACACCCCTCCCTATCTGTAACCTCCTCCAGCCCCTACACCCCTCCCTATCTCTGTAACCTCCTCCAGCCCCATCACCCCTCCCTATCTCTGTAACCTCCTCCAGCCCCTACACCCCTCCCTATCTCTGTAACCTCCTCCAGCCCCCAAACCCCTCCCTATCTCTGTAACCTCCTCTAGCCCCTACACCCCTCCCTATCTCTGTAACCTCCTCCAGCCCCCAAACCCCTCCCTATCTCTGTAACCTCCTGCAGCACCTACACCCCTCCCTATCTCTGTAACCTCCTCCAACCCCTACACCCCTCCCTATCTCTGTAACCTCCTCCAGCCCCTACACCCCTCCCTATCTCTGTAACCTCCTCCAGTCCCTACACCCCTCCCTATCTCTGTAACCTCCTCCAGGTCCGTATACCCCTCCCTATCTCTGTTACCTCCTCCAGCCCATACACCCCTCCATAACTCTATAACATCCTCCAGCCCCTACAACAGTCCCTATCCCTGTAATCTTCTCCAGCCCCTACACCTCTCCCTATCCTGTTACCTCCTCTAGCCCTGACACCCCTCACTATCTCTGTAACCTCCTCCAGCCCCTACGCCCCTCCCTATCTCTGTAACCTCCTCCAGCATCAACACCCCTCCCTACCTCTGTAACCTCCTCCAGCCCCTACACCCCTATCTCTGTAACCTCCTCCAGCCCCTACACCCCTCGCTATCTCTGTAACCTCCTCCAGCCCTGACACCCCTCCCTATCTCTGCAACTCCTCCAGTCCCTACACCCCCTCCCTATCTCTGTCACCTCCTACAGCCCCTAAACCCCTCCCTATCTCTGTAACCTCCTCCAGCATCAACACCCCTCCCTATCTCTGTAAGCTCCTCCAGCATCAACACCCCTCCCTATCTCTGTAACCTCCTCTAGCACCTATACCCCTCCCTATCTCTGCAACCGCCTCCAGCCCCTACACCCCTCCCTATCTCTGTAACCACCTCCAGCCCCTAGACCCCTCCCTATCTCTGTAACCTCCTCCAACCCCTACACCCCTCCCTATCTCTGTAACCGCCTCCAGGCCCTACACCCCTCCCTATCTCTGTAACCTCCTCCAGCATTAACACCCCTCCCTATCTCTGTAACCTCCTCCAGCCCCTACACCCCTCCCTATCTCTGTAACCTCCCCCAGCCCCTACACCCCTCCCTATCTCTGTAACCTCCTCCAGCCCCTACACCCCTCCCTATCTCTGTAACCTCCTCCAGCATCAACACCCCTCCCTATCTCTGTAAGCTCCTCCAGCATCAACACCCCTCCCTATCTCTGTAACCTCCTCTAGTACCTACACCCCTCCCTATCTCTGCAACCGCCTCCAGCCCCTACACCCCTCCCTATCTCTGTAACCACCTCCAGCCCCTAGACCCCTCCCTATCTCTGTAACCTCCTCCAACCCCTACACCCCTCCCTATCTCTGTAACCGCCTCCAGGCCCTACACCCCTCCCTATCTCTGTAACCTCCTCCAGCATTAACACCCCTCCCTATCTCTGTAACCTCCTCCAGCATCAACACCCCTCCCTATCTCTGTAACCTCCTCCAGCATTAACACCCCTCCCTATCTCTGTAACCTCCTCCAGCATCAACACCCCTCCCTATCTCTGTAACCTCCTCTAGCACCTACACCCCTCCCTATCTCTGTAACCGCCTCCAGGCCCTACACCCCTCCCTACCTCTGTAACCGCCTCCAGCCCCTACACCCCTCCCTATCTCTGTAACCTCCTCCAGCCACTACACCCCTCCCTATCTCTGTAACCTCCTCGAGCCCCTACACCCCTATCTCTGTAACCTCCTCCAGCCCCTACACCCTTCCCTATCTCTGTAACCTCCTCCAGCACCTACACCCCTCCCTATCTCTGTAACCTCCTCCAGCCCCTACACCCCTCCCTATCTCTGTAACCTCCTCCAGCACCTACACCCCTCCCTAGCTCTGTAACCTCTTCCAGCCCCTACACCCCTCCCTATCTCTGTAACTCCTCCAGCCCCTACATCCGTCCCTATCTCTGTAACCTCCTCCAGCCCCTACACCCCTCCCTATCTCTGTAACCTCCTCCAGACACTACACCCCTCCCTATCTCTGTAACCTCCTCCAGCCCCTACACCCCTCCCTATCCATGTAACTTCCTCCAGCCCCTACACCCCTCCCTATCTCTGTAACCTCCTCCAGCCCCTCCACCCTCCCTATCTCTGTAACCTCCTCCAGTCCCTACACCCCTCCCTATCTCTGTAAACCACCTCCAGCCCCTACATCCCTCCCTATCTCTGTAACCTCCTCTAGCACCTACACCCTCCCTATCTCTGTAACCGCCTCCAGCCCCTACACCCCTCCCTCCCTCTGTAACCGCCTCCAGCCCCTACACCCCTCCCTATCTCTGTAACCTCCCCCAGCCCCTACACCCCTATCTCTGTAACCTCCTCCAGCCCCTACACCCTTCCCTATCTCTGTAAACTCCTCCAGCATCTACACCACTCCCTTTCTCTGTAACCTCCTCCAGCCCCTACACCCCTCCCTATCTCTGTAATCCTCCAGCCCCTACATCCCTCCCTATTTCTGTAACCTCCTCCAGCCACTACACCCCTCCCTATCTCTGTAAACTCCTCCAGCCCCTACACCCCTCCCTACCCCTGTAACCTCCGCCAGCCCCTACACCCCTCCCTATCTCTGTAACCTCCTCCAGCCCCTACACCCCTCCCTATCTCTGTAACCTCCTCCAGCCCCCAAACCCCTCCCTATCTCTGTAACCTCCTGCAGCACCTACACCCCTCCCTATCTCTGTAACCTCCTCCAACCCCTACACCCCTCCCTATCTCTGTAACCTCCTCCAGCCCCTACACCCCTCCCTATCTCTGTAACCTCCTCCAGACCCTACACCCCTCCCTATCTCTGTAACCTCCTCCAGCCCCTACACCCCTCCATATCTCTGTAACCTCCTCCAGCCCTACACCCCTCCCTATCTCTGTAACCTTCTCCAGCCCCTACAACCCTCCCTATCTCTGTAATCTCCTCCAGCCCCTAAACCCCTCCCTATCTCTGAAACCTCCTCCAAACACTACACCCCTCCCTATCTCTGTAACCTCCTCCAGCCCCTACGCCCCTCCCTATCTCTGTAACCTCCTCCAGCATCAACACCCCTCCCTACCTCTGTAACCTCCTCCAGCCCCTACACCCCTATCTCTGTAACCTCCTCCAGCCCCTACACCCCTCGCTATCTCTGTAACCTCCTCCAGCCCTGACACCCCTCCCTATCTCTGCAACTCCTCCAGTCCCTACACCCCCTCCCTATCTCTGTCACCTCCTCCAGCCCCTAAACCCCTCCCTATCTCTGTAACCTCCTCCAGCATCAACACCCCTCCCTATCTCTGTAAGCTCCTCCAGCATCAACACCCCTCCCTATCTCTGTAACCTCCTCTAGCACCTATACCCCTCCCTATCTCTGCAACCGCCTCCAGCCCCTACACCCCTCCCTATCTCTGTAACCACCTCCAGCCCCTAGACCCCTCCCTATCTCTGTAACCTCCTCCAACCCCTACACCCCTCCCTATCTCTGTAACCGCCTCCAGGCCCTACACCCCTCCCTATCTCTGTAACCTCCTCCAGCATTAACACCCCTCCCTATCTCTGTAACCTCCTCCAGCCCCTACACCCCTCCCTATCTCTGTAACCTCCCCCAGCCCCTACACCCCTCCCTATCTCTGTAACCTCCTCCAGCACCTACACCCCTCCCTATCTCTGTAACCTCCTCCAGCATCAACACCCCTCCCTATCTCTGTAAGCTCCTCCAGCATCAACACCCCTCCCTATCTCTGTAACCTCCTCTAGCACCTACACCCCTCCCTATCTCTGCAACCGCCTCCAGCCCCTACACCCCTCCCTATCTCTGTAACCACCTCCAGCCCCTAGACCCCTCCCTATCTCTGTAACCTCCTCCAACCCCTACACCCCTCCCTATCTCTGTAACCGCCTCCAGGCCCTACACCCCTCCCTATCTCTGTAACCTCCTCCAGCATTAACACCCCTCCCTATCTCTGTAACCTCCTCCAGCATCAACACCCCTCCCTATCTCTGTAACCTCCTCCAGCATTAACACCCCTCCCTATCTCTGTAACCTCCTCCAGCATCAACACCCCTCCCTATCTCTGTAACCTCCTCTAGCACCTACACCCCTCCCTATCTCTGTAACCGCCTCCAGGCCCTACACCCCTCCCTACCTCTGTAACCGCCTCCAGCCCCTACACCCCTCCCTATCTCTGTAACCTCCTCCAGCCACTACACCCCTCCCTATCTCTGTAACCTCCTCGAGCCCCTACACCCCTATCTCTGTAACCTCCTCCAGCCCCTACACGCTTCCCTATCTCTGTAACCTCCTCCAGCACCTACACCCCTCCCTATCTCTGTAACCTCCTCCAGCCCCTACACCCCTCCCTATCTCTGTAACCTCCTCCAGCACCTACACCCCTCCCTAGCTCTGTAACCTCTTCCAGCCCCTACACCCCTCCCTATCTCTGTAACTCCTCCAGCCCCTACATCCGTCCCTATCTCTGTAACCTCCTCCAGCCCCTACACCCCTCCCTATCTCTGTAACCTCCTCCAGACACTACACCCCTCCCTATCTCTGTAACCTCCTCCAGCCCCTACACCCCTCCCTATCCATGTAACTTCCTCCAGCCCCTACACCCCTCCCTATCTCTGTAACCTCCTCCAGCCCCTCCACCCTCCCTATCTCTGTAACCTCCTCCAGTCCCTACACCCCTCCCTATCTCTGTAAACCACCTCCAGCCCCTACATCCCTCCCTATCTCTGTAACCTCCTCTAGCACCTACACCCTCCCTATCTCTGTAACCGCCTCCAGCCCCTACACCCCTCCCTCCCTCTGTAACCGCCTCCAGCCCCTACACCCCTCCCTATCTCTGTAACCTCCCCCAGCCCCTACACCCCTATCTCTGTAACCTCCTCCAGCCCCTACACCCTTCCCTATCTCTGTAAACTCCTCCAGCATCTACACCACTCCCTTTCTCTGTAACCTCCTCCAGCCCCTACACCCCTCCCTATCTCTGTAATCCTCCAGCCCCTACATCCCTCCCTATTTCTGTAACCTCCTCCAGCCACTACACCCCTCCCTATCTCTGTAAACTCCTCCAGCCCCTACACCCCTCCCTACCCCTGTAACCTCCGCCAGCCCCTACACCCCTCCCTATCTCTGTAACCTCCTCCAGCCCCTACACCCCTCCCTATCTCTGTAACCTCCTCCAGTCCCTACACACCTCCCTATCTCTGTAACCTCCTCCAGTCCCTACACCCCTCCCTATCTCTGTAAACCCCCTCCAGCCCCTACATCTCTCCCTATCTCTGTAACCTCCTCCAGCCCCTACACCCCTCCCTATCTCTGTAACCACCTCCAGCCCCTGCACCCCTCCCTATCTCTGTAACCTCCTCCAGCCCCTACGCCCCTCCCTATCTCTGTAACCTCCTCCAGCCCCTGCGCCCCTCCCTATCTCTGTAACCCCCTCCAGCCCCTACACCCCTCCCTATCTCTGTAACCTCCTCCAGCCCCTACACCCCTCCCTATCTCTGTAACCTCCTCCAGCCCCTACACCCCTCCCTATCTCTGTAACCTCCTCCAGCCCCTACACCCCTCCCTATCTCTGTAACCTCCCCCAGCCCCTACACCCCTCCCTATCTCTGTAACCTCCTCCAGCCCCTACACCCCTCCCTATCTCTGTAACTCCTCCAGCCCCTCCATCCCTCCCTATCTCTGTAACCTCCTCCAGCCCCTACACCCCTCCCTATCTCTATAAACTCCTGCAGCCCCTACACCCCTCCCTACCCCTGTAACCTCCTCCATCCCCTACACCCCTCCCTATCTCTGTAACCTCCTCCAGCCCCTACACCCCTCCCTATCTCTGTAACCTCCTCCAGTCCCTCCACCCCTCCCTATCTCTGTAACCTCCTCCAGCCCCTACACCCCTCCCTATCTCTGTAACCTCCTCCAGCCCCTCCACCCCTCCCTATCTCTGTAACCTCCTCCAGTCCCTCCACCCCTCCCTATCTCTGTAACCTCCTCCAGTCCCTACACCCCTCCCTATCTCTGTAAACCCCCTCCAGCCCCTACATCCCTCCCTATCTCTGTAACCTCCTCCAGCCCCTACACCCCTCCCTATCTCTGTAACCTCCTCCAGACCCTACACCCCTCCCTATCTCTGTAACCTCCACTAGCCCCTACACCCCTCCCTATCTCTGTAACCTCCTCCAGCCCCTGCACCCCTCCCTATCTCTGTAACCTCCTCCAGCCCCCACACCCCTCCCTATCTCTGTAACCTCCTCCAGCCCCTACACCCCACCTATCTCTGTAACCTCCTCCAGCCCCTACACCCCTCCCTATCTCTGTAACCTCCTACAGCCCCTACACCCCTCCCTATCTCTGTAAGCTCCTCCAGCCCCTACAACCCACCTTATCCCTGTAACTTCCTCCAGCCCCTACACCCCTCACTATCTCTGTAACCTCATCCAGCCCCTACACCCCTCCCTATCTCTGTAACCTCCTCCAGCCCCTACACCCCTCCCTATCTCTGTAACCTCCTCCAGCCCCTACACCCCTCCCTATCTCTGTAACCTCCTCCAGCCCCTACACCCCTCCCTATCTCTGTAACCTCCTCCAGCCCCTACACCCCTCCCTATCTCTGCAACCTCCTCCAGCCACTACACCCATCCTTATCTCTGTAACCCCCTCCAGTCCCTACACCCCTCCCCCTCTCTGTAACCTCCTCCAGTCCCTACACCCCTCCCTATCTCTGTAACCTCCTCCAGCCCCTACACCCCTCCCTATCTCTGTAACCTCCTCCAGACCCTACACCCCTCCCTATCTCTGTAACCTCCTCCAGTCCTTACACCCCTCCCTATCTCTGTAACCTCCTCCAGACCCTACACCCCTCCCCATCTCTGTAACCTCCTCCATCCCCTACACCCCTCCCTATCTCTGTAACCTCCTCCAGACCCTACACCCCTCCCTATCTCTGTAACCTCCTCCAGCCCCTACACCCATCCCTATCTCGGTAACCCCCTCCGGTCCCTACACCCCTCCCCCTCTCTGTAACCTCGTCCAGTCCCTACAGCCCTCCCTATCTCTGTAAACTCCCTCCAGCCCCTACACCCCTCCCTATCTCTGTAACCTCCTCCAGCCCCTACACCCCTCCCTATCTCTGTAACCTCCTCCAGACCCTACACCCCTCCCTATATCTGTAACCTCCTCCAGTCCTTACACCCCTCCCTATCTCTGTAACCTCCTCCAGCCCCTACACTCCTCCCCATCTCTGTAACCTCCTCCATCCCCTACACCCCTCCCTATCTCTGTAACCTCCTCCAGCCCCTACACCCCTCCCTATCTCTGTAACCTCCTCCAGCCCCTACACCCCTCCCTATCTCTGTAACCTCCTCCAGCCCCTACACCCCTCCCTATCTCTGTAACCTCCTCCATCCCCTACACCGCTCCCTATCTCTGTAACCTCCTCCAGCCCCTACACACCTCCCTATCTCTGTAACCTCCTCCAGCCCCTACACCCTATCCCTATCTCTGTAACCTCCTCCAGCCCCAACACCCCTCCCTATCTCTGTAACCTCCTCCAGCTCCTACACCCCTCCCTATCTCTGTAACCTCCTCCATCCCCTACACCCCTCCCTATCTCTGTAACCTCCTCCATCCCCTACACCGCTCCCTATCTCTGTAACCTCCTCCATCCCCTACACCGCTCCCTATCTCTGTAACCTCCTCCAGCCCCTACACCCCTCCCTATCTCTGTAACCTCCTCCAGCCCCTACAACCCCCCATATCTCTGTAACCTCCTCCAGCCCCTACACCCCTCCCTATCTCTGTAACCTCCTCCAGCCCCTACACCCCTCCCTATCTCTGTAACCTTCTCCCGCCCCTACGCCCCTCCCTATCTCTGTAACTTCCTCCAATCCCTACACCCCTCCCTATCTCTGTAACCTCCTCCAGCCCCTACACCCCTCCCTATCTCTGTAACCTCCTCCAGCCCCTACACCCCTCCCTATCTCTGTAACCTCCTCCAGTCCCTACACCCCTCCCTATCTCTGTTACCTCCTCCAGTCCCTACACCCCTCCCTATCTCTGTAAACCCCCTTCAGCCCCTACATGTCTCCCTATCTCTGTAACCTCCTCCAGCCCCTACACCCCTCCCTATCTCTGTAACCACCTCCAGCCCCTGCACCCCTCCCTATCTCTGTAACCTCCTCCAGCCCCTATGCCCCTCCCTATCTCTGTAAACTCCTCCAGCCCCTGCGCCCCTCCCTATCTCTGTAACCCCCTCCAGCCCCTACACCCCTCCCTATCTCTGTAACCTCCTCCAGCCCCTACACCCCTCCCTATCTCTGTAACCTCCTCCAGCCCCTACACCCCTCCCTATCTCTGTAACCACCTCCAGCCCCTACACCCCTCCCTATCTCTGTAACCTCCCCCAGCCCCTACACCGCTCCCTATCTCTGTAACCTCCTCCAGCCCCTACACCCCTCCCTATCTCTGTAACTCCTCCAGCCCCTACATCCCTCCCTATCTCTGTAACCTCCTCCAGCCACTACACCCCTCCCTATCTCTATAAACTCCTCCAGCCCCTACACCCCTCCCTACCCCTGTAACCTCCTCCAGCCCCTACACCCCTCCCTATCTCTGTAACCTCCTCCAGCCCCTACACCCCTCCCTATCTCTGTAACCTCCTCCAGTCCCTCCACCCCTCCCTATCTCTGTAACCTCCTCCAGCCCCTACACCCCTCCCTATCTCTGTAACCTCCTCCAGCCCCTCCACCCCTCCCTATCTCTGTAACCTCCTCCAGTCCCTCCACCCCTCCCTATCTCTGTAACCTCCTCCAGTCCCTACACCCCTCCCTATCTCTGTAAACCCCCTCCAGCCCCTACATCCCTCCCTATCTCTGTAACCTCCTCCAGCCCCTACACCCCTCCCTATCTCTGTAACCTCCTCCAGACCCTACACCCCTCCCTATCTCTGTAACCTCCACTAGCCCCTACACCCCTCCCTATCTCTGTAACCTCCTCCAGCCCCTACACCCCTCCCTATCTCTGTAACCTCCTCCAGCCCCACACCCCTCCCTATCTCTGTAACCTCCTCCAGCCCCTACACCCCTCCCGATCTCTGTAACCTCCACCAGCCCATACACCCCTCCCTATCTCTGTAACCTCCTCCAGCCCCTACAACCTTCCCTATCTCTGTAACCTCCTCCAGCACCTACACCCCTCCCTAGCTCTGTAACCTCCTCCAGCCCCTACACCCCTCCCTATCTCTGTAACTCCTCCAGCCCCTACATCCCTCCCTATCTCTGTAACCTCCTCCAGCCCCTACACCCCTCCCTATCTCTGTAAACTCCTCCAGCCCCTACACCCCTCCCTATCTCTGTAACCTCCTCCAGCCCCTACACCCCTCCCTATCACTGTAACTTCCTCCAGCTCCTACACCCCTCCCTATCTCTGTAACCTACTCCAGCCCCTCCACCCCTCCCTATCTCTGTAACCTCCTCCAGTCCCTACACCCCTCCCTATCTCTGTAACCTCCTACAGTCCCTACACCCCTTCCTATCTCTGTAAACCCCCTCCAGCCCCTACACCCCTCCCTATCTGTGTAACCTCCTCCAGCCCCTACACCCCTCCCTATCTCTGTAACCTCCTCCAGCCCCTACACCCCACCCTATCTCTGTAACCTCCTCCAGCCCCTACACCCCTCCCTATCTCTGTAACCTCCTCCAGCCCCTACACCCCTCCCTATCTCTGTAACCTCCTCCAGACACTACACCCCTCCCTATCTCTGTAACCTCCTCCAGCCCCTACACCCCTCCCTATCCATGTAACTTCCTCCAGCCCCTACACCCCTCCCTATCTCTGTAACCTCCTCCAGCCCCTCCACCCTCCCTATCTCTGTAACCTCCTCCAGTCCCTACACCCCTCCCTATCTCTGTAAACCCCCTCCAGCCCCTACATCCCTCCCTATCTCTGTAACCTCCTCTAGCACCTACACCCTCCCTATCTCTGTAACCGCCTCCAGCCCCTACACCCCTCCCTCCCTCTGTAACCGCCTCCAGCCCCTACACCCCTCCCTATCTCTGTAACCTCCCCCAGCCCCTACACCCCTATCTCTGTAACCTCCTCCAGCCCCTACACCCTTCCCTATCTCTGTAAACTCCTCCAGCATCTACACCACTCCCTTTCTCTGTAACCTCCTCCAGCCCCTACACCCCTCCCTATCTCTGTAATCCTCCAGCCCCTACATCCCTCCCTATTTCTGTAACCTCCTCCAGCCACTACACCCCTCCCTATCTCTGTAACCTCCTCCAGCCACTACACCCCTCCCTATCTCTGTAAACTCCTCCAGCCCCTACACCCCTCCCTACCCCTGTAACCTCCTCCAGCCCCTACACCCCTCCCTATCTCTGTAACCTCCTCCAGCCCCTACACCCCTCCCTATCTCTGTAACCTCCTCCAGTCCCTACACACCTCCCTATCTCTGTAACCTCCTCCAGTCCCTACACCCCTCCCTATCTCTGTAAACCCCCTCCAGCCCCTACATCTCTCCCTATCTCTGTAACCTCCTCCAGCCCCTACACCCCTCCCTATCTCTGTAACCACCTCCAGCCCCTGCACCCCTCCCTATCTCTGTAACCTCCTCCAGCCCCTACGCCCCTCCCTATCTCTGTAACCTCCTCCAGCCCCTGCGCCCCCTCCCTATCTCTGTAACCCCCTCCAGCCCCTACACCCCTCCCTATCTCTGTAACCTCCTCCAGCCCCTACACCCCTCCCTATCTCTGTAACCTCCTCCAGCCCCTACACCCCTCCCTATCTCTGTAACCTCCCCCAGCCCCTACACCCCTCCCTATCTCTGTAACCTCCTCCAGCCCCTACACCCCTCCCTATCTCTGTAACTCCTCCAGCCCTTACATCCCTCCCTATCTCTGTAACCTCCTCCAGCCCCTACACCCCTCCCTATCTCTATAAACTCCTCCAGCCCCTACACCCCTCCCTACCCCTGTAACCTCCTCCAGCCCCTACACCCCTCCCTATCTCTGTAACCTCCTCCATCCCCTACACCGCTCCCTATCTCTGTAACCTCCTCCAGCCCCTACACCCCTCCCTATCTCTGTAACCTCCTCCAGCCCCTACAACCCCCCATATCTCTGTAACCTCCTCCAGCCCCTACACCCCTCCCTATCTCTGTAACCTCCTCCAGCCCCTACACCCCTCCCTATCTCTGTAACCTTCTCCCGCCCCTACGCCCCTCCCTATCTCTGTAACTTCCTCCAATCCCTACACCCCTCCCTATCTCTGTAACCTCCTCCAGCCCCTACACCCCTCCCTATCTCTGTAACCTCCTCCAGCCCCTACACCCCTCCCTATCTCTGTAACCTCCTCCAGTCCCTACACCCCTCCCTATCTCTGTAACCTCCTCCAGTCCCTACACCCCTCCCTATCTCTGTAAACCCCCTTCAGCCCCTACATGTCTCCCTATCTCTGTAACCTCCTCCAGCCCCTACACCCCTCCCTATCTCTGTAACCACCTCCAGCCCCTGCACCCCTCCCTATCTCTGTAACCTCCTCCAGCCCCTATGCCCCTCCCTATCTCTGTAACCTCCTCCAGCCCCTGCGCCCCTCCCTATCTCTGTAACCCCCTCCAGCCCCTACACCCCTCCCTATCTCTGTAACCTCCTCCAGCCCCTACACCCCTCCCTATCTCTGTAACCTCCTCCAGCCCCTACACCCCTCCCTATCTCTGTAACCACCTCCAGCCCCTACACCCCTCCCTATCTCTGTAACCTCCCCCAGCCCCTACACCGCTCCCTATCTCTGTAACCTCCTCCAGCCCCTACACCCCTCCCTATCTCTGTAACTCCTCCAGCCCCTACATCCCTCCCTATCTCTGTAACCTCCTCCAGCCACTACACCCCTCCCTATCTCTATAAACTCCTCCAGCCCCTACACCCCTCCCTACCCCTGTAACCTCCTCCAGCCCCTACACCCCTCCCTATCTCTGTAACCTCCTCCAGCCCCTACACCCCTCCCTATCTCTGTAACCTCCTCCAGTCCCTCCACCCCTCCCTATCTCTGTAACCTCCTCCAGCCCCTACACCCCTCCCTATCTCTGTAACCTCCTCCAGCCCCTCCACCCCTCCCTATCTCTGTAACCTCCTCCAGTCCCTCCACCCCTCCCTATCTCTGTAACCTCCTCCAGTCCCTACACCCCTCCCTATCTCTGTAAACCCCCTCCAGCCCCTACATCCCTCCCTATCTCTGTAACCTCCTCCAGCCCCTACACCCCTCCCTATCTCTGTAACCTCCTCCAGACCCTACACCCCTCCCTATCTCTGTAACCTCCACTAGCCCCTACACCCCTCCCTATCTCTGTAACCTCCTCCAGCCCCTACACCCCTCCCTATCTCTGTAACCTCCTCCAGCCCCCACACCCCTCCCTATCTCTGTAACCTCCTCCAGCCCCTACACCCCTCCCGATCTCTGTAACCTCCACCAGCCCATACACCCCTCCCTATCTCTGTAACCTCCTCCAGCCCCTACAACCTTCCCTATCTCTGTAACCTCCTCCAGCACCTACACCCCTCCCTAGCTCTGTAACCTCCTCCAGCCCCTACACCCCTCCCTATCTCTGTAACTCCTCCAGCCCCTACATCCCTCCCTATCTCTGTAACCTCCTCCAGCCCCTACACCCCTCCCTATCTCTGTAAACTCCTCCAGCCCCTACACCCCTCCCTATCTCTGTAACCTCCTCCAGCCCCTACACCCCTCCCTATCACTGTAACTTCCTCCAGCTCCTACACCCCTCCCTATCTCTGTAACCTACTCCAGCCCCTCCACCCCTCCCTATCTCTGTAACCTCCTCCAGTCCCTACACCCCTCCCTATCTCTGTAACCTCCTCCAGTCCCTACACCCCTTCCTATCTCTGTAAACCCCCTCCAGCCCCTACACCCCTCCCTATCTGTGTAACCTCCTCCAGCCCCTACACCCCTCCCTATCTCTGTAACCTCCTCCAGACCCTACACCCCACCCTATCTCTGTAACCTCCTCCAGCCCCTACACCCCTCCCTATCTCTGTAACCTCCTCCAGCCCCTACACCCCTCCCTATCTCTGTAACCTCCTCCAGACACTACACCCCTCCCTATCTCTGTAACCTCCTCCAGCCCCTACACCCCTCCCTATCCATGTAACTTCCTCCAGCCCCTACACCCCTCCCTATCTCTGTAAGCTCCTCCAGCCCCTCCACCCTCCCTATCTCTGTAACCTCCTCCAGTCCCTACACCCCTCCCTATCTCTGTAAACCCCCTCCAGCCCCTACATCCCTCCCTATCTCTGTAACCTCCTCTAGCACCTACACCCTCCCTATCTCTGTAACCGCCTCCAGCCCCTACACCCCTCCCTCCCTCTGTAACCGCCTCCAGCCCCTACACCCCTCCCTATCTCTGTAACCTCCCCCAGCCCCTACACCCCTATCTCTGTAACCTCCTCCAGCCCCTACACCCTTCCCTATCTCTGTAAACTCCTCCAGCATCTACACCACTCCCTTTCTCTGTAACCTCCTCCAGCCCCTACACCCCTCCCTATCTCTGTAATCCTCCAGCCCCTACATCCCTCCCTATTTCTGTAACCTCCTCCAGCCACTACAGCCCTCCCTATCTCTGTAACCTCCTCCAGCCACTACACCCCTCCCTATCTCTGTAATCTCCTACAGACCATACACCCCTCCCTACTTCTGTAACCTCCTCCAGCCCCTACACCCCTCCCTATCTCTGTAACCTCCTCCAGCCCCTACACCCCTCCCTATCTCTGTAACCTCCTCCAGTCCCTACACACCTCCCTATCTCTGTAACCTCCTCCAGTCCCTACACCCCTCCCTATCTCTGTAAACCCCCTCCAGCCCCTACATCTCTCCCTATCTCTGTAACCTCCTCCAGCCCCTACACCCCTCCCTATCTCTGTAACCACCTCCAGCCCCTGCACCCCTCCCTATCTCTGTAACCTCCTCCAGCCCCTACGCCCCTCCCTATCTCTGTAACCTCCTCCAGCCCCTGCGCCCCTCCCTATCTCTGTAACCCCCTCCAGCCCCTACACCCCTCCCTATCTCTGTAACCTCCTCCAGCCCCTACACCCCTCCCTATCTCTGTAACCTCCTCCAGCCCCTACACCCCTCCCTATCTCTGTAACCTCCCCCAGCCCCTACACCCCTCCCTATCTCTGTAACCTCCTCCAGCCCCTACACCCCTCCCTATCTCTGTAACTCCTCCAGCCCTTACATCCCTCCCTATCTCTGTAACCTCCTCCAGCCCCTACACCCCTCCCTATCTCTATAAACTCCTCCAGCCCCTACACCCCTCCCTACCCCTGTAACCTCCTCCAGCCCCTACACCCCTCCCTATCTCTGTAACCTCCTCCAGCCCCTACACCCCTCCCTATCTCTGTAACCTCCTCCAGTCCCTCCACCCCTCCCTATCTCTGTAACCTCCTCCAGCCCCTACACCCCTCCCTATCTCTGTAACCTCCTCCAGCCCCTCCACCCCTCCCTATCTCTGTAACCTCCTCCAGTCCCTCCACCCCTCCCTATCTCTGTAACCTCCTCCAGTCCCTACACCCCTCCCTATCTCTGTAAACCCCCTCCAGCCCCTACATCCCTCCCTATCTCTGTCACCTCCTCCAGCCCCTACACCCCTCCCTATCTCTGTAACCTCCTCCAGAACCTACACCCCTCCCTATCTCTGTAACCTCCACTAGCCCCTACACCCCTCCCTATCTCTGTAACCTCCTCCAGCCCCTGCACCCCTCCCTATCTCTGTAACCTCCTCCAGCCCCCACACCCCTCCCTATCTCTGTAACCTCCTCCGGCCCCTACACCCCACCTATCTCTGTAACCTCCTCCAGCCCCTACACCCCTCCCTATCTCTGTAACCTCCTCCAGCCCCTACACCCCTCCCTATCTCTGTAAGCTCCTCCAGCCCCTACACCCCACCTTATCCCTGTAACTTCCTCCAGCCCCTACACCCCTCCCTATCTCTGTAACCTCCTCCTGCCCCTACACCCCTCCCAATCTCTGTAACCTCCTCCAGCCCCTACACCCCTCCCTATCTCTGTAACCCTCCTCCAGCCCCTACACCCCTCCCTATCTCTGTAACCTCCTCCAGCCCCTACACCCCTCCCTATCTCTGTAACCTCCTCCAGCCCCTACACCCCTCCCTATCTCTGTAACCTCCTCCAGCCCCTACACCCCTCCCTATCTCTGTAACCTCCTCCAGCCCCCAAACCCCTCCCTATCTCTGTAACCTCCTCTAGCCCCTACACCCCTCCCTATCTCTGTAACCTCCTCCAGCCCCCAAACCCCTCCCTATCTCTGTAACCTCCTGCAGCACCTACACCCCTCCCTATCTCTGTAACCTCCTCCAACCCCTACACCCCTCCCTATCTCTGTAACCTCCTCCAGCCCTACACCCCTCCCTATCTCTGTAACCTCCTCCAGTCCCTACACCCCTCCCTATCTCTGTAACCTCCTCCAGCCCCTACACCCCTCCCTATCTCTGTAACCTCCTCCAGCCCCTACACCCCTCCCTATCTCTGTAACCTCCTCCAGCCCCTACAACCCTCCCTATCTCTGTAATCTCCTCCAGCCCCTACACCCCTCCCTATCTCTGTAACCTCCTCTAGCCCTGACACCCCTCACTATCTCTGTAACCTCCTCCAGCCCCTACGCCCCTCCCTATCTCTGTAACCTCCTCCAGCATCAACACCCCTCCCTATCTCTGTAACCTCCTCCAGCCCCTACACCCCTATCTCTGTAACCTCCTCCAGCCCCTACACCCCTCGCTATCTCTGTAACCTCCTCCAGCCATGACACCCCTCCCTATCTCTGCAACTCCTCCAGTCCCTACACCCCCTCCCTATCTCTGTCACCTCCTACAGCCCCTAAACCCCTCCCTATCTCTGTAACCTCCTCCAGCATCAACACCCCTCCCTATCTCTGTAAGCTCCTCCAGCATCAACAGCCCTCCCTATCTCTGTAACCTCCTCTAGCACCTACACCCCTCCCTATCTCTGCAACCGCCTCCAGCCCCTACACCCCTCCCTATCTCTGTAACCACCTCCAGCCCCTAGACCCCTCCCTATCTCTGTAACCTCCTCCAACCCCTACACCCCTCCCTATCTCTGTAACCGCCTCCAGGCCCTACACCCCTCCCTATCTCTGTAACCTCCTCCAGCATTAACACCCCTCCCTATCTCTGTAACCTCCTCCAGCCCCTACACCCCTCCCTATCTCTGTAACCTCCCCCAGCCCCTACACCCCTCCCTATCTCTGTAACCTCCTCCAGCCCCTACACCCCTCCCTATCTCTGTAACCTCCTCCAGCATCAACACCCCTCCCTATCTCTGTAAGCTCCTCCAGCATCAACACCCCTCCCTATCTCTGTAACCTCCTCTAGCACCTACACCCCTCCCTATCTCTGCAACCGCCTCCAGCCCCTACACCCCTCCCTATCTCTGTAACCACCTCCAGCCCCTAGACCCCTCCCTATCTCTGTAACCTCCTCCAACCCCTACACACCTCCCTATCTCTGTAACCGCCTCCAGGCCCTACACCCCTCCCTATCTCTGTAACCTCCTCCAGCATTAACACCCCTCCCTATCTCTGTAACCTCCTCCAGCATCAACACCCCTCCCTATCTCTGTAACCTCCTCCAGCATTAACACCCCTCCCTATCTCTGTAACCTCCTCCAGCATCAACACCCCTCCCTATCTCTGTAACCTCCTCTAGCACCTACACCACTCCCTATCTCTGTAACCGCCTCCAGGCTCTACACCCCTCCCTACCTCTGTAACCGCCTCCAGCCCCTACACCCCTCCCTATCTCTGTAACCTCCTCCAGCCACTACACCCCTCCCTATCTCTGTAACCTCCTCGAGCCCCTACACCCCTATCTCTGTAACCTCCTCCAGCCCCTACACCCTTCCCTATCTCTGTAACCTCCTCCAGCACCTACACCCCTCCCTATCTCTGTAACCTCCTCCAGCCCCTACACCCCTCCCTATCTCTGTAACTCCTCCAGCCCCTACACCCCTCCCGATCTCTGTAACCTCCACCAGCCCATACACCCCTCCCTATCTCTGTAACCTCCTCCAGCCCCTACAACCTTCCCTATCTCTGTAACCTCCTCCAGCACCTACACCCCTCCCTAGCTCTGTAACCTCCTCCAGCCCCTACACCCCTCCCTATCTCTGTAACTCCTCCAGCCACTACATCCGTCCCTATCTCTGTAACCTCCTCCAGCCCCTACACCCCTCCCTATCTCTGTAAACTCCTCCAGCCCCTACACCCCTCCCTATCTCTGTAACCTCCTCCAGCCCCTACACCCCTCCCTATCTCTGTAACTTCCTCCAGCTCCTACACCCCTCTCTATCTCTGTAACCTCCTCCAGCCCCTCCACCCCTCCCTATCTCTGTAACCTCCTCCAGTCCCTACACCCCTCCCTATCTATGTAACCTCCTCCAGTACCTACACCTCTCCCTATCTCTGTAAACCCCCTCCAGCCCCTACACCCCTCCCTATCTCTGTAACCTCCTCCACCCCCTACACCCCTCCCTATCTCTGTAACCTCCTCCAGACCCTACACCCCACCCTATCTCTGTAACCTCCTCCAGCCCCTACACCCCTCCCTATCTCTGTAACCTCCTCCAGCCCCTACACCCCTCCCTATCTCTGTAACCTCCTCCAGACACTACACCCCTCCCTATCTCTGTAACCTCCTCCAGCCCCTACACCCCTCCCTATCCATGTAACTTCCTCCAGCCCCTACACCCCTCCCTATCTCTGTAACCTCCTCCAGCCCCTCCACCCTCCCTATCTCTGTAACCTCCTCCAGTCCCTACACGCCTCCCTATCTCTGTAAACCCCCTCCAGCCCCTACATCCCTCCCTATCTCTGTAACCTCCTCTAGCACCTACACCCTCCCTATCTCTGTAACCGCCTCCAGCCCCTACACCCCTCCCTCCCTTTGTAACCGCCTCCAGCCCCTACACCCCTCCCTATCTCTGTAACCTCTCCAGCCCCTACACCTCCCTATCTCTGTAACCTCCTCCAGCCCTACACCCTCCCAATCTCTGGAAACTCCTCCAGCCCCTACAACCTCCCTATCTCTGTAACCTCCTCCAGCCCCTACACCCCTCCTATCTCTGTAATCCTCCAGCCCCTACACCCTCCCTATCTCTGTAACCTCCTCCAGCCCCTACACCCTCCCTATCTCTGTAACCTCCTGCAGCCCCTACACCCCTCCCTATCTCTGTAACCTCCTCCTGACCCTACACCCCTCCCTATCTCAGTAACTTCCTCCAGCCCTACACCCCTCCCTATCTCTGTAACCTCCTTCCAGCCCTACACCCCTCCCTATCTCTGTAACCTCCTGCAGCCCCTACACCCCCCTATCTCTGTAACCTCCTCCAGCCCTACACCTCTCCTATCTCTGTAACCTCCTCCAGCCCTACACCCTCCCTATCTCTGTAACCTCCTCCAGCCCCTACAACCAACCCTATCTCTGTAACCTCCTCCAGCCCCTACACCGACCCTATCTCTGTAACCTCCTCCAGCCCCTACACCCCTCCCTATCTCTGTAACCTCCTCCAGCCCCTACCACCCTCCCTATCTCTGTAACCTCCTCCAGCCTCTACACCCCTCCCTATCTCTTTAATCTCCTCCAGCCCCTACAACCCTCCATATCTCTGTAACCACATCCAGCAACCTACACCATTCCCTATCTCTGTACCAGCCTCTAGCCCCTACACCCTCCTATCTCTGTAACTTCGTCCAGCCCCTACACCCTCCCTATCTCTGTAACCTCCTCCAGCCCCAACACCCCTATCTCTGTAACCTCCTCCAGCACCTACATCCCTCCCAATCTCTGTAACCTCCTCCAGCCCCAACACCCCTCCCTATCTCTGTAACCTCCTCCAGCCCCAACACCCCTATCTCTGTAACCTCCTCCAGCCCTACACCCTCCCTATCTCTGTAACCTCCTCCAGCCCCTACACCCTCCCTATCTCTGTAACCTCCTCCAGTCTCTACAATCCTATCTCTGTAACCTCCTCCAGTCCCTACACCCCTATCTCTGTAACCTCCTCCAGACCCTCCATTCCTATCTCTGTAACCTCCTCCAGACCCTCCATTCCTATCTCTGTAACCTCCTCCAGTCCCTACAATCCTATCTCTGTAACCTCCTCCAGTCCCTACCCCCTCCCTATCTCTGTAACCTCCTCCAGCCCCTACACCCTCCCTATCTCTGTAACCTCTCCAGCCCCTACAACCTCCCTATCTCTGTAACCTCCTCCAGCCCCTACACCCTCCCTATCTCTGTAACTCTCCAGCCCCTACACCCCTCCCTATCTCTGTAACCTCCTCCAGCCCCTACACCCCTCCCTATCTCTGTAACCTCCTCCAGCCCTACACCCCTCCCTATCTCTGTAACCTCCTCCAGCCCCTACACCCCTCCCTATCTCTGTAACCTCCTCCAGCCCCTACACCCCTCCCTATCTCTGTAACCTCCTCCAGCCCTACACCCCTCCCTATCTCTGTAACCTCCTCCAGCCCCTACACCCCTCCCTATCTCTGTAACCTCCTCCAGCCCTACACCCTCCCTATCTCTGTAACCTCCTCCAGCCCTACACCCTCCCTATCTCTGTAACCTCCTCCAGCCCTACACCCCTCCCTATCTCTGTAACTCCTCCAGCCCCTACACCCCTCCCTATCTCTGTAACCTCCTCCAGCCCCTACACCCTCCTATCTCTGTAACCTCCTCCAGCCCTACACCCCTCCCTATCTCTGTAACCTCCTCCAGCCCTACACCCCTCCCTATCTCAGTAACCTCCTCCAGCCCCTACACCCCTCCCTATCTGTAAACCCCTCCAGCCCCTACACCCCTCCCTATCTCTGTAACCTCCTCCAGCCCATACACCCTCCCTCTCTCTGTAACACCCTCCAGCCCCTACACCCTCCCTCTCTCTGTAACCTCCTCCAGCCCCTACACCCCTCCCTATCTCTGTAAACCCCTCCAGCCCCTACACCCCTCCCTATCTCTGTAACTCCTCCAGCCCCTACACCTCCCTATCTCTGTAACTCCTCCAGCCCCTACACCCTCCCTATCTCTGTAACCTCCTCCAGCCCTACACCCTCCCTATCTCTGTAACCTCCTCCAGCCCCTACACCCCTATCTCTGTAACCTCCTCCAGCCCCTACACCCTCCCTATCTCTGTAACTCCTCCAGCCCCTACACCCTCCCTATCTCTGTAACCTCCTCCAGCCCCTACAACCCTCCCTATCTCTGTAACCTCCTCCAGCCCCTACAACCCTCCCTATCTCTGTAACCTCCTCCAGCCCTACACCCTCCCTATCTCTGTAACTCCTCCAGCCCCTACACCCCTCCCTATCTCTGTAACCTCCTCCAGCCCTACACCCTCCCTATCTCTGTAACCTCCTCCAGCCCCTACACCCTCCCTATCTCTGTAACCTCCTCCAGCCCTACACCCTCCCTATCTCTGTAACTCCTCCAGCCCCTACACCCCTCCCTATCTCTGTAACCCCTCCAGCCCCTACACCCCTCCTATCTCTGTAACCTCCTCCAGCCCTACACCCTCCCTATCTCTGTAACCTCCTCCAGCCCTACACCCTCCCTATCTCTGTAACCTCCTCCAGCCCCTACACCCTCCCTATCTCTGTAACCTCCTCAGCCCCTACACCCCTCCCTATCTCTGTAACCTCCTCAGCCCCTACACCCTCCCTATCTCTGTAACTCCTCCAGCCCCTAACCCCTCCCTATCTCTGTAACCTCCTTCAGTCCCTACACCCCTCCCTATCTGTTTAACCTCCTCCAGACCCTACACCCCTCCCTATCTCTGTAACCTCCTCCAGCCCACTATAACCCACCCAATCTCTGTAACCTCCTCCAGCCCCTACACGCCTCCCTATCTCTGTAACCTCCTCCAGCCGCTAGACCCCTCCCTATCTCTGTAACCTCCTCAGCCCCTACACCCCTCCCTATCTCTGTAACCTCCTCCAGCCATCTACACCCCACACTTACTCTGTAACCTCCTCCAGCCCCTACACCCCTCCCTATCTCTGTAACCACCTCCAGCCCCTACACCCTCCCTATCTCTGTAACCTCCTCCAGCCCCTACACCCCTCCCTATCTCTGTAACCTCCTCCAGCCCTACAACCCTCCCTATCTCTGTAACCTCCTCCAGCCCTACAACCCTCCCTATCTCTGTAACCTCCTCCAGCCCCTACACCCTCCTATCTCTGTAACCTCCTCCAGCCCCTACACCCTCCCTATCTCTGTAACCCCTCCAGCCCTACCCCCTCCCTTCTCTGTAACCTCCTCCAGCCCCTACACCCTCCCTATCTCTGTAACCTCCTCCAGCCCTACACCCTCCCTATCTCTGTAACCTCCTCAGCCCTACATCCCTCCCTATCTCTGTAACGTCCTCCAGCCCTACACCCCTCCCTATCTCTGTAACCTCCTCCAGCCCCACACCGCTCCCTATCTCTGTAACCTCATCCAGCCCCTACACCCCCCTATCTCTGTAACTCCTCCGCCCCTACACCCCTCCCTATCTCTGTAACCTCCTCCAGCCCCTACACCCCTCCCTATCTCTGTAACCTCCTCCAGCCCCTACACCCCTCCCTATCTCTGTAACCTCCTCCAGCCCTACACCCCTCCTATCTCTGTAACCTCCTCCAGCCCCTACACCCCTCCCTATCTCTGTAACCTCCTCCAGCCACTACAACCTCCCTATCTCTGTAACCTCCTCCAGCCCCTACACCCCTCCCTATCTCTGTAACCTCCTCCATCAACTACACCCCTCCCTATCTCTGTAACCTCCTCCAGCCCCTACACCCTTCCCTATCCCTGTAACATCCTCCAGCCCTACAACCTTCCCTATCTCTGTAAACCTCCAGCCCCTACACCCCTCCCTATCTCTGTAACCCCCTCCAGCCCTACACCCCTCCCTATCTCTGTAACCTCCTCCAGCCCCTACACTCCTCCCTATCTCTGTAACCTCCTCCAGCCCCTCCACCCCTCCAAACTCTGTAACCTCCTCCATCACCTACACCCCTCCCTGTCTCTGTAACCTCCTCCAGACCCTACACCCCTCCTATCTCTGTAACCTCCTCCAGCCCCTACACCCCTCCTATCTCTGTAACCTCCTCCAGCCCCTACACCCCTCCCTATCTCTGTAACCTCCTCCAGCCCCTACACCCCTCCCTATCTCTGTAACCTCCTCCAGCCCCTACACCCCTCCCTATCTCTGTAACCTCCTCCAGCCCTACACCCCTCCCTATCTCTGTAACCTCCTCCAGCCCCTACACCCCTCCCTATCTCTGTAACCTCCTCCAGCCCCTACACCCCTACCTATCTCTATAAACCCCTCAAGCCCCTACACCCTCCCTATCTCTGTAACCTCCTCCAGCCCCTACAAACCTCCCTATCTCTGTAACCTCCTCCAGCCCCTACACCCTCCCTATCTCTGTAACCTCCTCCAGCCCCTACAACCTCCCTATCTCTGTAACCTCCTCCAGCCCCTACACCCCTCCTATCTCTGTAACCTCCAGCCACCTACACCCTCCCTATCTCTGTAACCTCCTCCAGCCCCTACACCCTCCCTATCTCTGTAACCTCCTCCAGCCCCTACAACCCTCCTATCTCTGTAACCTCCTCCAGCCCCTACACCCCTCCCTATCTCTGTACCTCCTCAGCCCCTACACCCCCCTATCTCTGTAACCTCCTCCAGCCCCTACACCCCTCCCTATCTCTGTAACCTCCTCCAGCCCCTACACCCACCCTATCTCTGTAACCTCCTCCAGCCCCTACCCCCCTCCCTATCTCTGTAATCTCCTCTCAGCCCCTACACCTCCCTATCTCTGTAACCTCCTCCAGCCCTACACCCCTCCCTATCTCTGTAACCTCCTCCAGCCCCTACACCCCTCCCTATCTCTGTAACCTCTCCAGCCCCTACACCCCTCCCTATCTCTGTAACCTCCTCCAGCCCCTACACCCCTCCCTATCTCTGTAACCTCCTCCAGCCCTACACCCTCCCTATCTCTGTAACCTCCTCCAGCCCCTACACCCTCCCTATCTCTGTAACCTCCTCCAGCCCCTACACCCCTCCCTATCTCTGTAACCTCCTCCAGCCCCTACACCCCTCCCTATCTCTGTAACCTCCTCCAGCCCCTACACCCCTCCCTATCTCTGTAACCTCCTCCAGCCCTACACCCTCCATCTCTGTAACCTCCTCCAGCCCTACACCCCTCCCTATCTCTGTAACCTCCTCCAGCCCTACACCCTCCCTATCTCTGTAACCTCCTCCAGCCCCTACACCCCTCCTATCTCTGTAACCTCCTCCAGCCCTACAACCCTCCCTATCTCTGTAACCTCCTCCAGCCCTACACCCTCCCTATCTCTGTAACCTCCAGCCCCTACACCCTCCCTATCTCTGTAACCTCCTCCAGCCCTACACCCCTCCCTATCTCTGTAACTCCTCTCCAGCCCTACACCCCTCCTATCTCTGTAACCTCCTCCAGCCCTACACCCTCCCTATCTCTGTAACCTCCTCCAGCCCTACACCCTCCTATCTCTGTAACCCCTCTCCCCCCTACACCCCTCCCTATCTCTGTAACCTCTCCAGCCCCTACACCCCTCCCTATCTCTGTAACCTCCTCCAGCCCTACACCCTCCCTATCTCTGTAACTCCTCCAGCCCTACACCCTCCCTATCTCTGTAACCTCCTCCAGCCCTACACCCCTCCCTATCTCTGTAACCTCCTCCAGCCCTACACCCCTCCCTATCTCTGTAACCTCCTCCAGCCCCTACCCCCTCCCTATCTCTGTAACCTCCTCAGCCCCTACACACCCTCCCTATCTCTGTAACCTCCTCCAGCCCCTACACCCCTCCTTATCTCTGTAACCTCCTCCAGCCCCTACACACCCTCCCTATCTCTGTAACCGCCTCCAGCCCTACACCCCCTCCCTATCTCTGTAACCCCTCCAGCCCCTACACCCTCCCTATCTCTGTAACCTCCTCCAGCCCTACACCCTCCCTATCTCTGTAACCTCCTCCAGCCCTACACCCCTCCCATCTCTGTAACCTCCTCCAGCCCCTACACCCCTCCCTATCTCTGTAACCTCCTCCAGACATCTACACCCCTCCCTATCTCTGTAACCTCCTCCAGCCCCTACAACTTTTCCTTTCTCTGTGACCTCCTCCAGCCTCTACACCCTCCATATATTTGTAAACACCTCCAGCCCCTACACCGCTCCCTATCTCTGTAACCTCCTCCAGCCGCTACAACCTTCCCTATCTCAGTAACCCTCTCCAGCCCTACACCCCTCCCTATCTCTGTAACCTCCTCCAGCCCCTACACCCCTCCCTATCTCTGTAACCTCCTCCAGCCCTACACCCTCCCTATCTCTGTAACCTCCTCCAGCCCTACACCCTCCCTATCTCTGTAACCTCCTCCAGCCCTACACCCCTCCCTATCTCTGTAACCTCCTCCAGCCCTACACCCCTCCCTATCTCTGTAACCTCCTCCAGCCCCTACACCCCTCCCTATCTCTGTAACCTCCTCCAGCCCCTACAACCCTCCTATCTCTGTAACCTCCTCCAGCCCCTACACCTCCCTATCTCTGTAACCTCCTCCAGCCCTACACCCCTCCTATCTCTGTAACCTCCTCCAGCCCCTACACCCCTCCCTATCTCTGTAACCCCTCCAGCCCCTAACCCCTCCCTATCTCTGTAACCTCCTCCAGCCCCTACACCCCTCCTATCTCTGTAACCTCCTCCAGCCCTACACCCCTCCCTATCTCTGTAACCTCCTCCAGCCCCTACACCATCCCTCCTATCTGTAACCTCCCCAGCCCTACACCCTCCCTATCTCTGTAACCTCCTCCAGCCCCTACACCCCTCCCTATCTCTGTAACCTCCTCCAGCCCCTACACCCCTCCCTATCTCTGTAACCTCCTCCAGCCCTACACCCCTCCCTATCTCTGTAACCTCCTCCAGCCCTACACCCTCCCTATCTCTGTAACCTCCTCCAGCCCCTACAACCCTCCCTATCTCTGTAACCTCCTCCAGCCCCTACACCCCTCCCTATCTCTGTAACCTCCTCCAGCCCTACACCCCTCCTATCTCTGTAACCTCCTCCAGCCACTACCCCCTAACCCCTCCCTATCTCTGTAACCTCCTCCAGCCCCTACACCCCTCCCTATCTCTGTAACCTCCTCCAGCCCTACACCCCTCCCTATCTCTGTAACCTCCTCAGCCCTACACCCTCCCTATCTCTGTAACCTCCTCCAGCCCTACACCCTCCCTATCTCTGTAACCTCCTCCAGCCCCTACACCCCTCCCTATCTCTGTAACCTCCTCCAGCCCTACACCCTCCCTATCTCTGTAACCTCCTCCAGCCCCTACACCCCTCCTATTCTGTAACCTCCCAGCCCTACACCCTCCCTATCTCTGTAACCTCCTCCAGCCCCTACACCCCTCCCTATCTCTGTAACCTCCTCCAGCCCTACACCCCCCTATCTCTGTAACCTCCTCCAGCCCCTACACCCCTCCCTATCTCTGTAACTCCTCCAGCCCCTACACCCCTCCCTATCTCTGTAACCTCCTCCAGCCCCTACACCCTCCTATCTCTGTAACCTCCTCCAGCCCCTACACCCCTCCTATCTCTGTAACCTCCTCCAGCCCTACACCCCTCCCTATCTCTGTAACCTCCTCCAGCCCCTACACCCTCCCTATCTCTGTAACCTCCTCCAGCCCCTACACCCTCCCTATCTCTGTAACCTCCTCCAGCCCCTACACCCTCCCTATCTCTGTAACCTCCTCCAGCCTACTCCCCTCCCTATCTCTGTAACCTCCTCCAGCCCTACACCCCTCCCTATCTCTGTAACCCTCCAGCCCTACACCCTCCTATCTCTGTAACCTCCCAGCCCCTACACCCCTCCTATCTCTGTAACCTCCTCCAGCCCCTACACCCCTCCCTATCTCTGTAACCTCCTCCAGCCCTACACCCTCCCTATCTCTGTAACCTCCTCAGCCCTACACCCCTCCCTATCTCTGTAACCTCCTCCAGCCCTACACCCTCCCTATCTCTGTAACCTCCTCCAGCCCCTACACCCCTCCCTATCTCTGTAACCTCTCCAGCCCCTACACCCTCCCTATCTCTGTAACCTCCTCCAGCCCCTACACCCTCCCTATCTCTGTAACCTCCTCCAGCCCTACACCCTCCTATCTCTGTAAACTCCTCCAGCCCTACACCCCTCCCTATCTCTGTAACTCCTCAGCCCCTACACCCCTCCTATCTCTGTAACTCCTCCAGCCCCTACAACCCCTCCTATCTCTGTAACCTCCTCCAGCCCCTACACCCCTCCCTATCTCTGTAACCTCCTCCAGCCCTACACCCCTCCCTATCTCTGTAACCTCCTCAGCCCTTAACCATCCCTATCTCTGTAACCTCCTCCAGCCCCTACAACCCCTCCCCTCTCTGTAACCTCCCAGCCCTACACCCCTCCCTATCTCTGTAACCTCCTCCAGCCCCTACACCCTCCCTATCTCTGTAACCTCCTCCAGCCCCTACACCCTCCCTCCCCTATCTCTGTAACCTCCTCCAGCCCTACACCCTCCTCCTATCTCTGTAACCTCCTCCAGCCCTACACCCCTCCCTATCTCTGTAACCTCCTCCAGCCCCTACACCCCTCCCTATCTCTGTAACCTCCTCCAGCCCTACACCCTCCTTATCTCTGTAAACTCCTCATGCCCCTACACCCCTCCCTATCTCTGTAACCCCCTCCAGCCCTACACCCCTCCCTATCTCTGTAACCTCCTCCAGCCCCTACACCCTCCCTATCTCTGTAACCTCCTCCAGCCCTAACCCCTCCCTATCTCTGTAACCTCCTCCAGCCCTACACCCCCCTCCCTATCTCTGTAACCTCCTCCAGCCCCTACACCCCTCCTATCTCTGTAACCTCCTCCAGCCCTACACCCCTCCCTATCTCTGTAACCTCCTCCAGCCCCTACACCCTCCCTATCTCTGTAACTCCTCCAGCCCTACACCCTCCCTATCTCTGTAACTCCTCCAGCCCCTACACCCTCCCTATCTCTGTAACCTCCTCCAGCCCCACACCCCTCCCTATCTCTGTAACCTCCTCCAGCCCTACAACCCTCCTTATCTCTGTAAACTCCTCATGCCCCTACACCCCTCCCTATCTCTGTAACCCCCTCCAGCCCTACACCCCTCCCTATCTCTGTAACCTCCTCCAGCCCCTACACCCCTCCCTATCTCTGTAACCTCCTCCAGTCCCTACACCCCTCCTGTCTCTGTAAACTCCTCCAGCCCCTACACCCCTCCCTATCTCTGTAACCTCCTCCAGCCCCTATACCCTCCCTATCTCTGTAACATCCTCCAGCCCCTACAATCCTCCCATCTCTGTAATCTCCTCCTACCCTTCACCCTCCCTATCTCTGTAACCTCCTCCAGCCCCTACACCCTCCCTAACTCTGTAACCTCTTCCAATCCCTACAACACTCCCTATCTCTGTAACCTCCTCCAGCCCCTACACCTCCCTATCTCTGTAACCTCCTCCAGCCCTACACCCCTCCCTATTCTGTAACCTCCTCAGCCCTACAACCTCCCTATCTCTGTAACCTCCTCCAGCCCCTACACCCCTCCCTATCTCTGTAACCTCCTCCAGCCCCTACACCCTCCCTATCTCTGTAACCTCCTCAGCCCCTACACCCTCCCTATCTCTGTAACCTCCTCCAGCCCCTACACCCCTCCCTATCTCTGTAACCCTCAGCCCCTACAACCCTCCTATCTCTGTAACCTCCTCCAGCCCCTACACCCCTCCCTATCTATGTAACCTCCTCCAGCCTCTACACCCCTCCTATCTCTGTAACCTCCTCCAGCCCTACACCCTCCCTATCTCTGTAACCTCCTCCAGCCCCTACACCCCTCCCTATCTCTGTAACCTCCTCCAGCCCCTACAACCCTCCCTATCTCTGTAACCTCCTCCAGCCCCTACACCCTCCTATCTCTGTAACCTCCTCCAGCCCTACACCCCTCCCTATCTCTGTAAACTCCTCCAGCCCCTACACCCCTCCTATCTCTGTAACCTCCTCCAGCCCTACACCCCTCCCTATCTCTGTAACCCTCCTCTAGCCCCTACACCCCTCCCTATCTCTGTAACCTCCTCCAGCCCTACACCACCATATCTCTGTAAACTCCTCCAGCCCCTACACCCCTCCCTATCTCTGTAACCTCCTCTTGCCCCTACAACCCTCCCTATCTCTGTAACCCCCTCCAGACCCTACACCCCTCCCTATCTATGTAACCTCCTCCAGCCCCTACACCCTCCCTATCTCTGTAACCCCTCCAGCCCTAACCCCTCCCTATCTCTGTAACCTCCTCCAGCCCTACACCCTCCCTATCTCTGTAACCTCCTCCAGCCCTACACCCTCCCTATCTCTGTAACCTCCTCCAGCCCTACACCCTCCCTATCTCTGTAACCTCCTCCAGCCCCTAACCCTCCCTATCTCTGTACCTCCTCCAGCCCCTACACCCCTCCCTATCTCTGTAACCTCCTCCAGCCCCTACACCCCTCCCTATCTCTGTAACCTCCTCCAGCCCTACACCCCTCCCTATCTCTGTAACCTCCTCCAGCCCCTACAACCCTCCCTATCTCTGTAACCTCCTCCAGCCCCTACACCCTCCCTATCTCTGTTAACCTCTCTCCAGCCCTATACCCCTCCCTATGTCTGTAACCACCTCCAGCCCCTACACCCCTCCCTATCTCTGTACCTCTCCTCGCCCTACACCCTCCCTATCTCTGTAACCTCCTCCAGCCCTACACACCTCCCTATCTCTGTAACCTCCTCCAGCCCTACACCCCTCCCTATCTCTGTAACCTCTCCAGCCCTACACCCCTCCCTATCTCTGTGTACCTCCTCCAGCCCCTACACCCCTCCTATCTCTGTAACCTCCTCCAGCCCTACACCCCTCCTATCTCTGTAACCTCCTCCATCCCTACACCCCTCCCTATCTCTGTAACCTCCTCCAGCCCTACACCCCTCCCTATCTCTGTAACCTCCTCCAGCCCTACACCTCCCTATCTCTGTAACCTCCTCCAGCCCTACACCCTCCCTATCTCTGTAACTCCTCCAGCCCCTACACCCTCCCTATCTCTGTAACCTCCTCAGCCCCTATACCCCCTCCCTATCTCTGTAACCTCCTCCAGCCCCTCCCCTCCCTATCTCTGTAACCTCCTCCAGCCCCTACACCCTCCCTATCTCTGTAACCCCTCCAGCCCCTACACCCCTCCCTATCTCTGTAACCTCCTCTAGCCCTACCCCTCCTATCTCTGTAACCTCTCCAGCCTACACCCTCCCTCACTCTGTAAACCGCCTCCAGCCCCTAACCCTCCCTATCTCTGTAACCTCCTCCAGCCCCTACACCCTATCTCTGTAACCTCCTCCAGCCCTACACCCTCCTATCTCTGTAAACTCTCCAGCCTACACCACTCCCTATCTCTGTAACCTCCTCAGCCTACTCCCCTCCCTATCTCTGTAATCCTCCAGCCCTACACCCTCCCTATCTCTGTAACCTCCTCCAGCCCCTAACCCCTCCTATCTCTGTACCTCCTCCAGCCCTAACCCCTACCTATCTCTGTAACCTCCTCAGCCAATACACGCCTCCTTATCACTGTAACCAAATGCAGCCTCTACACCCCTCCCTATCTCTGTAACCTCCTCCAGCCCTACACCCTCCCTAACTCTGTAAACTCCTCCAGTCCCTACACCCTCCCTATCTCTGTAACCTCCTCCAGCCCCTACACCCTCCCTATCTCTGTAACCTCCTCCAGCCCTACATCCCTCCCTATCTCTGTAACCTCCTCCAGCCCCTACACCCCTCCCTATCTCTGTATCCTCTCCAGCCCCTACACCCCTCCCTATCTCTGTAACCTCCTCAGCCCCCTACACCCTCCCTATCTCTGTAACCTCCTCCAGCCCCTACAACCCTCCTATCTCTGTAACCCCTTCAGCCCCTACACCCCTCCCTATCTCTGTAACCTCCTCCACCCCTACACCCCTCCCTATCTCTGTAATCCTCCAGCCCCTACACCCTCCCTATTCTGTAACCTCCTCCAGCCCTAACCCTCCCTATCTCTGTAACTCCTCCAGCCCTACACCCCTCCCTATCTCTGTAACCTCCTCAGCCCCTACACCCCTCCCTAATCTCTGTAACCTCCTCCAGCCCCTACACCCTCCCTATCTCTGTAACCTCTCCAGCCCTCACCCCCCTCCCTATCTCTGTAACCTCCTCCAGCCCTACACCCACTCCCTATCTCTGTACCTCCTCCAGCCCCCACACCCCTCCCTATCTCTGTAACCTCCTCCAGTCCTCTACACCCCCTATCTCTGTAACCTCTCCAGCCCCTCACACCTCCTATCTCTGTAAACCTCCTCCAGCCCTACATCCCTCCTATCTCTGTAACCTCCTCCAGCCTACACCCTCCTATCTCTGTAAACCTCTCCATGGGGGACCCTAAACCTCCCTATCTCTGGTAACCCTCAGCCCCTACACATCCCTATCTCTGTAACCTCCTCCAGCCCCCTGC
>NW_024470746.1:40000-56259 GCF_017639515.1 Carcharodon carcharias | reverse complement strand
GGGGGGGGGGGGGGGTGGGGTGGGGAAGGAGAAGGGGGAGCTGAGGGCCACTACTGCAACCTTTCACCTTTCCACCAAACCCCACCCCCCCCCGCCCCGGCGTGTGGACAGACTCGCCGATTCTTGGGCCGAGACGAGATGGCAGCTGTCGGCTTCCACACATGTGACCAAAGCGTGCGCTCTGAAGAGAGGAAAGAAAGGACGATAATAATGGCGACGACGACGGCGACGACACTGTTCCTCAGTGGGGTTCGGGGAGTGGAGACCGGCTCTCGCGGCCGGGATTTATCTGTGCCCCTGACCCCACCCCCTGCCCCCTCGCCACCTTCAACCTCTGGAGTGGAGGAGGGGGTGGGGGTGGCGGTGGGGGGTTGGGGGGTGGGGGGGTGCGGTGTGGTTAGGCGTCTGAACTCTTCTCAACTTCACTTCTTCTGTGCTGAGAGATTTGTTATATATATATATATATTTTTCTTTTTATTTTTAATAATAGCCTCCGGTGTTACACAAGAGTAAGAGAGAGCCCTCGTATCAAATATGACCAGGCCCTGCGCTCTGGAGGAAGTGTGTCAGGTCCTGTTCGAAGACGAAAAAGTGGGGTGGGGTGGGTGGTGGTGGTGGGGGCGGTGGTTTGGGTGGGGGTGTTCTTCCCTTCCTCCTCTTGGAGCCGATATTTAAATCCCTCAAACGACGTCCCTTTGTTATCGGGTTGCGGGATCTTGCTCTGCGCCGATCGGCTGCTGCGCTTTGGGGTCACAACGGTGACTGCCTGTCAAAATCAAAAAAGGGTCGGCGGGCGGGGTGGGGGGGTGGGGGGTACTTCGTTTGACTGTGAAGCGCTTGGGGATGACCAAGCGGACAAAAGGCGCCAGAGCAACGCAATGCCAGTTCTTCCTGATCACATGTTCTCCCAATTTTGGCGTCGATTCTCCCCTCCCCCCCCCCCCCCTCCTCTTTTTACCCGCCTCTCTCGACATTTCAAGAGGAGCCGCTCCCGCTGGTCACAGACGGGCCCGCTGACTCGTCGGGATATTAATCCCCCACCCCTCGGACCATAATACTCCCCACCCCCCCCCCCCCCGCCTCCACCACCTCGACCAACTCACCAGGCACCGGCCTTGCTGCTGCTCAGAGTCTCCTCGTTTGCACGTGTGTATGTTTGTGTTTTATTTTACCTGTTTTTATTCACCTCCATCCCCCTTGAGAAAACAGGACAAGGGGCGATGTTGGGAATACAGAAATGTCGTTTTTTTTTTCTTCTCTCCCCACCGCCCCCCCCCCCCCCACCTTCTGGTTCAAGGCTTGATCCCTCCAACGTTGCAACAGATTTTTTAACACGCTTCATTTGGCTGTGAGGTGTTTTGGGATGTCCTGAGGGGGGGGGGGGGGTCGTGGAGAATCGCAAGTCTCTCGTTTCTCTCCCCTCCTTCATGAGAGAAAATCCTGCCCGTTTCGGTTCAGAGGTACAATTTGTGACTCTTTGGGCGTGCGAGAGACCTGTCTGTGTGTGTCTCTGTTTCTTGCTCGCTCGCTGTCTCCTTTTTGGCTTCTTCTCTCAGTTGCTCCCTGTGTAGTGTCATCTGAGGGCCCGCACAATTCAGACGCTTGAGCCTGCTCTGTTCGTTTCTCGTGCCCGCAAGTGGGGGCCTGTGGAGGGTTGGCTGGGGTTGTGCGCGCCTGTGTGGGAAGGGTTTCTGATAACGTGCACTCTGTACGATGGATCCCGCTACCCACCCCACCTACCCTCAGCCGGGCAGGAGAGCTAACTCCGGGTCATATTGCGGTTCCCCAGGTTTGACTCCCAGTCTCTCTCGGCTGATCTCAGGGACTTGATGCAATCAAAGCTAGGTGAATAAACCAGCTTTCTGGCCAGTAGCCGGCTGCGTGGTTAGAGCAGCCGACAGACTGGGCAATACAGCTCCCCCCCCCACCCCACCCCAGCTTGCTACAACAGGGCCGCCCCTCAACACCATCCAGCGACCCCCAGCAAAGGGCAACTAGGTGTCGTCCGATGAGTGTGCGGCTTCACAGTTGCAGGGGGAGGCCATTCAGCCCCCTTGGTCATATTCTGTCATTCAGTTAGATTGGCCGATCTGTATTTCCGGGGACCCAACTCGACACTGACCCCCACGCTAGGGCGGGAGGGATTAGAATGGCTTGCGTCGCTTATTCACGTCATGTCTTCCCTCATTCACCTCTTCATCCCCCCCCCCCCCCTATTCCCTCTCACGAGAGAGGCGGCGGGCAGACAGACAGAGATTACCGTCAACTTCTCAGTTACCCTCCTGCTGGAGACAAACGTCTGTCGCTGGGTCGTGTGGCGTGTTTGTTATTTTCCTTTCACGCTGCTGGAAACATCAGGGCCAGCTCCTCCCCCCCCCCACCACTCTTATTCCTGCCTCCCCTCAATACCAGTCATTGCCCCCTCCCCCCTCTAACCCCTCAATGATTAACAGTGTTGGGGGCAAAGGGTTCATGCTTGTTACAGGGCCGCAGTAGACAAATTGACCACCCCAACCCCCCCCCCCCACTTAGTCTTTACAGAGGCTGCATCGGGTCCCTTGAGGCGAGGGGGTGAAAGGGGTTCGGATGATTGGCGGGGGTGGGGGAGACTGTCTCTGATTCCCTCGTTGTTAGGAAGTCTCTGGTTGCTGTGCGCTTTCAACTGCCCCTTCACCCACTGTCACTTGCCCCTTCACCCCACTGCCCCTGCCTCTCTCTCTCTCTCTCTCTCTCTCTCACCACCCCCCCCCCCCCCCACCACCACCACCACCACCACCCACAGCCATCACCAATGCCAGTGAGTTCTTCACTAGGTTCAAATGGACAAAGAGATGTTTGGGTTACCATCGGAAAGGTCTTTGCACGCTCACACGCATTGCGTGTACACATGCATGCGTACTATTCAGTGTGCACCACACTACTCAAAACAAGCTGACACAATACTGCTCAGTACATGCCTGTGCACACCGCTCAGTACACGCGCACGCGCAATACTCTGTAAGCGCTCGTGTGCACATCTGTGTATGTGCACACGCACACCACTTGGTACACGCTGGTGCTCTCACTGCTCAGTACACTCATGCGCGCACACCGTCAGGGGTACACACACGCACACGCTACTCAGTAAACCCTCGTGTGCACATACTGCTCAGTACACACATGCACACATCTCTCAATACACCCTTGCTCATGCACACCATTTGGTACATGTTCACGTGTACACACACCACTCAATACACACTTAATCGAGCGCGCACACCGCTTGCTGTACACACAATTGTGCCCACCATTCATTACAGGCTCGCACATGCACACACTGCTTAGTGTACACACAGTTGTGCCCACCATTCATTACAGGCTCGCACATGCACACACTGCTTAGTGTACGCACAATTGTGTTCATTTTTGGGTACAGGCTCATGCAGGCACACACACGCACGCACAATCAGCACACTGAAAGCACCCTGGCTCAGCCCTACAATCATTGAAAACAGACCTTTGTTTGGCGGGGGTGGGGAGGAGAGAGTGCTTTTTATTTTTTCTGTGATCGTCTGTGAGGACAGAAGCTATTGTTGGAGTAAATTGTGCCTCTTGTTTCAGTACTGAGGTGGGAGAGAGAGAGAATTCACAGTGGATGCCCAACACCTATAGCCAGGCAGTTAAGTGATGCTGCCTACCTTTATTGCTCAGGGGTGGGGTGGGGATTTGTTTTTAAATCACAAATCAAGCTATTTAATTATAAATTTGTGAATGATGATGGTTGTTGTCCCCTGAGGCAGTTAGCAGCAAATTACCCATCAATGCGAGTAGATTCCCCCCGGGCCAACTTTGCTCCTTCCACCACCACTAAATGGATTAACTCATCACTCATCCCCCACATAATGGCTGCCAGGTTCACTCGCACATGCTCAGTGCGTTTTAGAGAGACCTGTACATAAAGTTCCCCTGGGGGTGTGCTGAGCAAGTTCGTACAAACTACCCTAAAGCTTTACTCTGTATCTAACCCCGTGCTGTACCTGTCCTGAGAGTGTTTGATGGGGACAGTGTAGAGGGAGCTTTACTCTGTATCTAACCCCGTGCTGTACCTGTCCTGGGAGTGTTTGATGGGGACAGAGTAGAGGGAGCTTTACTCTGTATCTAACCCCGTGCTGTACCTGTTCTGGGAGTGCCGCTCTGTCTGAATGACAAAACTTTGCAATTCCCGATCTGTTACCCCTTACTCTGAGCTGAAACATCCTACCCCACACCCTCTCTAAAGTTGTGTCAAGTTGAAATGTTGCATCGCTGGTGCTGTAACAGACCCTGAATCCTGTGAATACCTGATGCATTTGATGGCCACTCACACCCTCTCTCTCTCTCTCTCTCTCTCTCTTTCTTTCTGCACCTTGCTCGGGCCAGGTTCACTGTTGCACACTTCACCGTTCTACGTAGATTGACATCCCTCCAAAGCATTTATGGTTGGGTCTCCGGTGTCACTAAGTTTAGGATCCTGGACCAGGAGCACCAGTTAATAGTCAATGATTGAAAGGCCTGGGTTCTTCCGCGCCCCTTCAGGGAACACGTATTGCTTCCCCAATAGTCCGTTCGAGCACCATCCATGTGTAAGGCTGCCTTGGGGACCCATGGGCACCTTGCCCCAGCTGCTCGTGGTCCCAAATATTGACCTCAGCACCCCCCCCCCCCGCTCCCCCAGTGCAGCCTAATTCCCCCTCTCCTGCCCCTGAGACCAGCCTCGCACTTGGCTGAGGGGGGTTGGGTGGGGGGAAGACAAGGCAGGGTAGCCCACCATCCACACACCTGTCCCGAGGCAACGCAGGAACACGCTGACTGTTTCACGCCCCAACGTTGGTTCGGAGTGGAGCCGATTTCTGAGGGAGGGAGGGAGGGGGGGTAGGGGGGATGAGCTGGTGGAAAGGTGGGTGGGGTGCCGGTGGAGGAAAGACCACCACCTCAAAATCCACCCATCATGCTGGTGGACAGTGAGGTTTGAAGCCCTGTTGAAATTCATTGAAGTGAACGATGCGAAGAGAGATGTGAAACCTTGTAAATATTATAAAAGTGTATTTAAAATTGCTCTTTTATTATTTATATATATATATGTATGTGTGTGTGTGTATATATTATAAAATATATATATATATTATATATATATATATATATATATACACACACACACATATATATACATATATATATATATATAAAAGCAATGCACGTTCTGAAACTTCGATTTCATTCTGTTGTAAATGTGAAAGATCTCGTACAAAAACTTCCAGGCGATATGAGGATGGGACCCCAGCACCGTTTTGGGATCGCTATAGTTTTTACTGCTGTACAGTTTTGCTTCTGTCTTAACCGTTTTCCGTCTTGACGTTTTCCCCACTCCTCTCTCCCACCCTTCTGTGTTTCCCCCCCACCCCAACCCTCCCCATGAAGCTTATCTCTTTATTTTCTGATCCTCGTGTTTTCTTTTTTCTATGTGCTCTCTTGTGACTAATTAAAAGAAAAAACACCCTCCGGCAAAGTCGAGCCAATCTCGAGTCTTTTTGTCCTGCGGGGGGCAGTATTGTGGGAGGTCGGGGTGGGGGAGGTTTCGGTGGGGTGGTGGGGGGGGCGGTGGGGTGGCAGCAGCGGCTGAGGGTAGCTTCTCCCCCCCCTGACGTGTGGTGGGGTTCGTCCCTGTGAGGGAAGGTTGAGCAAGTTGGGCCTATGCTCGTTTTGGAGTTTAGAAGGGATGAGTTCAATGATCCCATTGAAACATATAAGATCCTGAGGGATTTGACAGGGTGGAGGCCAAGAGGATGTTTCTCCCCCTCCCCCCTCCCCTCATGAGGAAGGAGTGAGGGAGAAGGAAGAGGAAGGAGTGAGGGAGAAGGAAGAGGAAGGAGTGAGGGAGAAGGAAGAGGGAGGAGTGAGGGAGAAGGAAGAGGGAGGAGTGAGGGAGGAGGAAGAGGAAGGAGTGAGGGAGGAGGAAGAGGAAGGAGTGAGGGAGGAGGAAGAGGAAGGAGTGAGGGAGGAGGAAGAGGAAGGAGTGAGGGAGGAGGAAGAGGAAGGAGCTAAGGGAGGGGACAGTTTCAAAATATGGCGCCTCCCAGCGCAGTGGAAGCTGGGCCATTGGGTATATTCAAGGCTGAGTTGGATGGAACTTTGATCGACAAGGGAGTCGGGTATGGGGTGGGTTGGGAGGAGAGGGAAGACAGCCACGTGCAGTCAAGACCACAATCAGGTCAGCCATGATCTTTCTTGGATGGAGGAGCAGGCTCGAGGGGCCGAATGGCCTACTCCTACCTCTCGTGTTCACCCACCCCCAGTACCCAGAGTGCGGTGGCTCACTGAATGTAGGTCCTTTTGCGCTGCACAGCCTGTGATCTGCCAGGCGTGGTGTCCCCTTAAAATGCGCTGGGTCCCACCATGTGGCAGTGTGTCCTGTCCACTAGGTTAAGAAGGGGAGCAACCAAACCAGGATGCTCACTGCCCACCCCCCACCACCACCACCTCCATGACATGTCTTAGAAAGTGTGTGTCTGAGGTGCTGGGACAATACTACACTCTGAAACCCCTCCACCACCTCCCCAGGGTTGAATAGGCAGCCCAGAGATTGCATCTTCACCAATCTCTCTTTAAATACCTCAGGATGTGGATATTGTTGGCATTTATTGCCCATCCCTAATTGCCCCCTTGAGAAGGTGGTGGGCGAGCCGCCTTCTTGAGCCGCTGCAGTCACTGTGGTGTAGGTACACCCACTGTGCTGTTAGGGAGGGAGTTCCAGGATTTTGACCCAGTGACAGTGAAGGAACGGCCGATATATTTCCAAGTCGGGATGGTGAGTGGCTCGGAGGGGAACTTCCAGGTGGTGGTGTTCCCCATGTGTCTGCTGCCCTTGTCCTTCTAGGTGGTAGAAGTCGCAGGTTTGGAAGGTGCTGTCGAAGGAGCCCTGGTGAGTTTCTGCAGTGCATCTTGTAGGTGGTACACATGCTGCTGCTACTGTGCGTCGGTGGTGGAGGGAGTGCCGATCAAGCGGTCTGCTTTGTCCTGGTTGTCTTGCGTGTTGTTGGAGCTGCACTCATCCAGGCAAGTGGGGAGTATTCCATCACACTCCTGACTTGTGCCTTGTAGGTGGTGGACAGGCTTTGGGGAATCTGGAGGTGAGTTACTCACCACAGGATTCCCAGCCTCTGATCTGTTGTAGCCTCAGTCTTTATCCTTCTGACCCAGTTGCATTTCTGGTCTTGCCGTTGCTGCTGGGCGATCCAGCGATGGTAACAGCATTGAATAGCAACAGGAGGCTATTCCACCCATGCAATTTGTGGTAAGCCTAAAATTGTCCTCCCTGTACAACTCAAACTGGACAAACTGTATTGTAGGGATTTGGCCACGCATAGCTCAGTTACACAATCCAGGGACTCTCCAGTTTCACTATTACTCACCCAGTGACCTGTGCTCAGAGCCACGAAAAACAATTCAATTACAGCCTCGGATTGAGAAATTGAGGTGAAAGATTGAGACATAGATACACAGGACTTTGGGTGGAATAGACCATTCAGCCCTTAAAGCCTGCTCTGCTATTTGATAAGACCATGGCTGATCTGACAGTGGCCTCAACTACCCTCTCCTGCCTGTCCACGCCAACCACCCCCCCCCAATAACCCTTGACCCCCTTGTCCATCGAAAACCTGTCCAACCCAGCCTTGAATATATTCATTGACCCACCTCCACTGCTCGCTGGGGAAGAGAATTCCCTAGACTCCTGGGCTCAGGATGCCAGCTCATGTGAAGATAGGAGGGATGAGGGAGCAGCTTGAAAGGAGAAGCCAACTCAGGACGAATTGGTGCCCAAATGAGGTTCTGGGGCGCAGAGAAGGCCATTCAGCCCGTCTCTCTTGTGTACTCCCTCTGAAAGAACTTGCCCCTCAAGTGTTATCATGGATGGTCACAGCACAGGAGGCCATTCAGCCCATTGTGTTCTCTGCTAGAGCAGCTCACATAGTCCAACATGAGCCATGCCTTCTCGCAGTCCGTTTTTCTTTTCAGATAATTATCCAATTCCCTTTTGAAAGTCCCAGTTGAATTTGCCTCCACCACACGCACTGGCAGATCCTAACCACTCACTGTTTTTTAAAAAAAAACACATTTTTCCTCCCATCACTGTGTTCTCTTATCCTTTCCCCTCCTCCTCCTGGTACCATGCCCCTAAGTGGATGTTGGCAACCACGGACCTCCCTTGGATGGGTCCATCGTTACACTGGGCAACGTACTGCAGTGGGTTTGTCGTTACCTTCTGCAGTATGGCTGACCAGGACACTCTTCCCACTCTTAGCGCCTGCCCTCAGGCATGTTGGGAGGGTTTCCAGGCTGATAATCAAACTGTTTGGCCACGTTATGGACACCTCCTGTGGCCAAAACCCCTGAAGTGGGATTCGAGCCCCAGAAATTCTGGCTCGGAGGCAGGGATGGTACTACAAACCCCGTACAATCCTATCACCAGCCTCCTTAAAAACCACACCTTCCTCCAAATATTTACAAGGTCCCCTTTAAAAAATATGGTTTCTGCTTCCGTTCCCTCTTCATGAAGCGTGCCACGTATTTCTCATATTCCGACTGGTGTTTTTTTAAGTTCATGCCTACCAGTACCTTGACTGGCAGGAATTGGTGATTCTGGGAAGGAGGGGATCAAGTTGGGAGCCTTTAGCTTGTAGAAGGAGAAAGATTTGAGGGAGATGTGGAGGTGCTTTGGGCTGCTGTACGACTCTGAGACTCTTGACTTGGTCACACTTCCACACACCACCCCCCCCCATCTCCCCATCAGAACTGCAGCAAACTCTGACTCAGTGCATTTAAGGCTTCTGTCCCAGTTTCTGGCCATTGCATTGGCACACTAATGGAAGCAGGAAGTGCAACCAAGCTATGAATTAGCAAGGTGTAATTGCTGGAGAATTGTGTCCAACTCTGGACGCCGCACTTTAGGAAAGATATCAAAGCCTTGAGGAGGGTGTGAAGGGAGATTTCCCGGGGTTGAGGGGCTACAGCTAATATGGAAAGACAGGAGAAACTGGGATTAGAGCAGAGGAGCTTAAGTACAGATTTGATCAAGGCATTCAAAGTCATGAAGAGGTTTCTCGATAGAGTAAATAAGGAGAAACAGTTTCCACTGGGCAGGAGGGTCGGTAACCAGAGGGGACACAGATTGAAGAGAATCGGGGAAAGAACCAGAGGAGGGGAGATGAGAATTATTTTAACACAGTGAGTTGTTGTGATCTGGAAGGCGCTGCCTGATAGGGCGGTGGAAGCAGATTCAATAGGAACTTTCAAAAGGGGGAATTGGATAAATACTTGAAGGGGGAAAATTTGCAGAGTGATTTGGGGAAAGAGCAGGGGTGAGTGGGGACTAATTGGATGGCTTGTTCAAAGAGCCGGCACAGGCATAACAGGCCGAATGGAAGTAGACCAGCTTCTCAAGATGGTCGTGAATGCGGTATCAAAGGTTACTGTGTCCAGAAATGATAGTGGACAAGGACACATGGGGCCTAACATGTTAGCACTGAAAACGCTCACCTGAGTCAGAAGGTCATGGGTTCAAGCCTCGCTGCAGTGACTTGAGCGCACACAAACTTGGCTGACGCTCCCAGTGCCATTACAGAGGGCGTTTCTGTCAAACGAGACATTAAACCCAGGTCCCATCTGGCCCATTAAGTCGCTGGCTTGAGAACCTGTGGCATTTTAGAACAGGGATGTTGTCCCCTGCGAGCAACACAGACTTAACTGGCTATTTATCTCATCGTTGTTTGCAAGCTGTGCTCAAGTTGACTGGCATGTGATTTGGGTGTCGTGAGACTGTACATTAATGGACCTCCTTTGGCTGGGAGTTTTACAGGCAAACCATAGCCGTTGGGACCCCAATAAAGAGGAAACTGGCCAACTCCGGAGAAGATGTGAAAACATGACTGTCGCCTGGAGTTTTTAGGGCCCTGAGTAAGGTATTCCCAATTTCTGGAATACTAGCGGATAAAAATAATTCTATAAAGCCATTGTGTATTAATGTTCCATCGTGAATATATTCAAGGTTGAGTTACAGATTTTTGATTGACAAGGGAGGCGAGGGTTATACAGAGGACAGGCAGGGGAGTAGAGTTAAGGCCACAACCAGGTCAGTCATGATTTTATGAAATGGTAGAGCAGACTCGAGGGGTGGAATGGCCTCCTCCTGCTCCTGATTCCTATGTTCCTAAGATGCAACAATCAGGCAAGACAAAACAGGTTCCAGAAAGAGACTGAATAGAGATCTTTAAAATGATGAAGGAGTTTGATCTGATAGACATAGAGAAAACATTTCCATTTGTGGAACTAGAACCCTTCAATGGTAAGACAGTCACTAATAAATCCACTGGGGAATTCAGGAGAAACTTCTTCACCCAGAGAGCGGGGAGAGTGTGGGACTCGCTCCCGCGGGGAGAGGGGAGAATGTGGGACTCGCTCCCGCGGGGAGCGGGGGGAATGTGGGACTCGCTCCCGCGGGGAGTGGGGAGAATGTGGGACTCGCTACCGCAGGGAGTGGGGAGAATGTGGGACTCGCTACCGCAGGGAGTGGGGAGAATGTGGGACTCGCTCCCACGGGGAGTGGGGAGAATGTGAGACTCGCTCCCACGGGGAGAGGGGAGAATGTGGGACTCGCTCCCACGGGGAGAGGGGAGAATGTGGGACTCGCTCCCACGGGGAGAGGGGAGAATGTGGGACTCGCTCCCACGGGGAGCGGGGGGAATGTGGGACTCGCTCCCGCGGGGAGAGGGGAGAATGTGGGACTCGCTCCCGCGGGGAGTGGGGAGAATGTGGGACTCGCTCCCGCGGGGAGTGGGGAGAATGTGGGACTCGCTCCCGCGGGGAGCGGGGGGAATGTGGGACTCGCTCCCGCGGGGAGTGGGGAGAATGTGGGACTCGCTCCCACGGGGAGTGGTCGAGGTGAATCGCAGAGATGGATTGAAGGGAGGGGGGGAAGCTGGATAAACACACGAGGGAGACAGGAATAAGAGGGCTTTTTAAAATTCATTTACAGAATGAGGGTGTCACTGGCAAGGCTAGCATTATATCCCCCTGAATGAGCTGCCTACAACCTGGTGGCTTACTAGCCCATTTCAGAGGGGGCAGTTAAAAGTCAACCACATGGCTGTGGGTCTGGAGTCACGTGTAGGCCAGACCGGGTAAGGACAGCAGATTTCCCTTCCCTAAAGGACAGTGGTGAACCAGATGGGTTTTAACAACAACTCATTAAGGCTTCGTGGTCACCACCAGCTTTTGAATTTCTGATTTATTTAAATCTGCACCCCCCCCCCAAATGCCCCAGTGGGATTTGAACTGATGTCTCGTGGCTTAGTCCAGGCCCCTGGGTTAGTAGTCTATTGATATAGCCACTCCGGCACCCTCTGCGGTAGCTTTGGTGGGGTTTGGGCAGGTGTTGAAGTAGGAGATCAGCCACGATCTCATCGAAGGGTGGAGCAGACTCGGAAGGGCCGAATGGCCTACTCCTGCTGCTATTTTTTTAAAATGTTTTTCACGAGGAGGGTCCACGTGGAACATAAATGCTGGCTTGGTCCAGACAGAGTGAGTGACCCATTTCTGTGCTATGAATACTAATGCCAGCTCAGAAAGACCGTTTCATGGGCTCGACTTCAATCTAAACAAAGGAAACTGCACAACAATCCCCCAGCCGAGGGCAAACACGACACCTTTTAATACTGACAGGATAAACTGCGAGGATTTATTAGGCTGATGAATGCCCAGTACAGTGAAGTGAAGTAAAATGAACCCTGCCAAGTCTCCCAAGAGGCACATGGGTGGGGGAAGCATTTGGCTGATTGTAAGTACTCAGACAGGACGAGATGCGTAGAGTCCAGAGCAGCTTAGACAGGGGCAAGTTTGTAGCCACCGCAATACTAGATGAATTTGTCTGGGTTGCAGATATAAGAACAGAATTCAGCCAGACGTGTATGAGCTGGGAGGAGGAGTGAGAAAGCCAAAGGATGTTAAATGACTCAAAAAAAAACAAGATGGCCAGGAGTTTATTTATCCCAGGGGGAACTCAGGGGTGAGTAGCGAGGTCCGCGAGGTGTTGAAGAGGGAGTGGATTGCGGGGACGATTCCTCTGAGTCGGAAGTCACCTCGGGTGATTTTCGAAGAGGGTGGCACAGCAGTTAACTGAAGATCTCGGAGGGTCGTAGGGGCTGGAGGAGGTTACAGAGATAGGGAGGGACGTAGGGGCTGGAGGAGGTTACAGAGATAGGGAGGGACGTAGGGGCTGGAGGAGGTTACAGAGATAGGGGTGTAGGGGTTGGAGGAGGTTACAGAGATAGGGAGGGGTGTAGGGGCTGGAGCTGGAGCAGGTTACAGAGATAGGGAGGGGTGTAGGGGCTGGAGGAGGTTACAGAGATAGGGAGGGGTGTAGGGGCTGGAGGAGGTTACAGAGATAGGGAGGGGTGTAGGGTGCTGGAGGAGGTTACAGAGATAGGGAGGGGTGTAGGGGCTGGAGCAGGTTATAGGGATAGGGAGGGGTGTAGGGGCTGGAGGGGGTTACAGAGATAGGGAGGGGTGTAGGGGCTGGAGGGGGTTACAGAGATAGGGAGGGGTGTAGGGGCTGGAGGGGGTTACAGAGATAGGGAGGGGTGTAGGGGTTGGAGGAGGTTACAGATTTGGAGGGGTGTAGGGACTGGAGGAGGTTACAGAGATAGGGAGGGGTGTAGGGGCTGGTGGAGGTTACAGAGATAGGGAGGGGTGTAGGGGCTGGAGGATGTTACAGAGATAGGGGGTGTAGGGGCTGGAGGAGGTTACAGATTTGGAGGGGTGTAGGGGCTGGAGGAGGTTACAGAGATAGGGAGGGGTGTAGGGGCTGGAGCAGGTTATAGGGATAGGGAGGGGTGTAGGGGCTGGAGGAGGTTACAGAGATAGGGAGGGGTGTAGGGGCTGGAGGGGGTTACAGAGATAGGGAGGGGGTGTAGGGGCTGGAGGAGGTTACAGATTTGGAAGGGTGTAGGGACTGGAGGAGGTTACAGAGATAGGGAGGGGTGTAGGGGCTGGTGGAGGTTACAGAGATAGGGAGGGGTGTAGGGGCTGGAGGATGTTACAGAGATAGGGGGTGTAGGGGCTGGAGGAGTTTACAGATTTGGAGGGGTGTAGGGGCTGGAGGAGGTTACAGAGATAGGGAGGGGTGTAGGGGCTGGAGGAGGTTACAGAGATAGGGAGGGGTGTAGGGGCTGGAGGAGGTTACAGAGATAGGGAGGGGTGTAGGGGCTGGAGGAGGTTACAGAGATAGGGAGGGGTGTAGGGGCTGGAGGAGGTTACAGAGATAGGGAGGGGTGTAGGGGCTGGAGGAGGTTACAGAGATAGGGAGGGGTGTAGGGGCTGGAGGAGGTTACAGAGATAGGGAGGGGTGTAGGGGCTGGAGGAGGTTACAGAGATAGGGAGGGGTGTAGGGGCTGGAGGAGGTTACAGAGATAGGGAGGGGTGTAGGGGTTGGAGGAGGTTACAGAGATAGGGAGGGGTGTAGGGGCTGGAGGAGGTTACAGAGATAGGGAGGGGTGTAGGGGCTGGAGGAGGTTACAGAGATAGGGAGGGGTGTAGGGGATGGAGGAGGTTACAGAGATAGGGAGGGGTGTAGGGGCTGGAGGAGTTTACAGAGATAGGGAGGGGTGTAGGGGCTGGAGGAGGTTACAGAGATAGGGAGGGGTGTAGGGGCTGGAGGAGGTTACAGAGATAGGGAGGGGTGTAGGGGCTGGAGGAGTTTACAGAGATAGGGAGGGGTGTAGGGGCTGGAGGAGGTTACAGAGATAGGGAGGGGTGTAGGGGCTGGAGGAGGTTACAGAGATAGGGAGGGGTGTAGGGACTGGAGGAGGTTACAGAGATAGGGAGGGGTGTAGGGGCTGGAGGAGGTTACAGAGATAGGGAGGGGTGTAGGGGCTGGAGGAGGTTACAGAGATAGGGAGGGGTGTAGGGGCTGGAGGAGGTTACAGAGATAGGGAGGGGTGTAGGGGCGGGAGGAGGTTGCACAGATAGAGAGGGGTGAGGTGTATGGAGGGATTTGCAGACAAGAATGAGAACTTTAGAAGTGATGTGTCACCGGGACCCAGAGCCAGTGTAGGACGGAGAGCATGGGGGTGACGATGAGGTTACTCAGGGAATTGAAGCCTGGGGTTTGATGGCAGTGTGGACTGGGATTTTGGCAGCAGTATGGGAGCAACAGGGGGAGATAATGGGGTGGCCGCAGGAAACTCCATTCGAAGAGGATTCCCAGTTTGGGTAACAGCAGGGTATTGGAGCCAGGTTTAGATACTGGTGTCAATCAATGCATTCAAGGCATCACATGATTACAGGTTGGAGCTAAGGATTACACCTTCAGCTTTGCCAAAGTTGAGCGAGAGGTATTTATGACTTAATGTCACGTGCAGTTGGAGCCGTTAGCACCCACGTTTGGATCGATGTAAGGGGAGTAGATCTTTGTGTTGTCAGAGTACGTGTGAAAGTGGACATGACACTTCCAGATGAGCATTGCTGAAGTTGTCGAAGCTTTTCATCTTGCACTCATCAGGACAGATGCAAGAATACCAAATTTCAAAGGGAGCAACAATTTACACTGCATGAGAAAAGGCTGCTGATTTGGTTAGTAAGTCGACTCTGATTGGTTGAGGCGTTGCCATGGGGAATGCACCGGGGAACTATTGTCCTCCCCGCTTTTAGCTGATTTGAAAAAGGCACAATGCCTGGACATATTCTTTTTGGCTGCAGAGGACAGGTCTTTGTGTTTGAATATAGGTAGCTTCTAGCACGTATAAGTGAGCTACATTGTGAGCCCGACTGGTAATCTTAAATTGGCTGTCAGTGTTGATTGTTAGTTCACTAGTAAGTTGCTTGTGTAATTCTTAACATTTGAAAATGAATCCCCAAGGTGAGTTTTGTAACTATTGGAGGAGGGGTTGGGAATGGAGTCTTGAGGCATCCAGGAGGTCACCAATACTCGGGAAAGGAGGCAGTGGAACTGGAGATGGCACAATGGCTGCCTTTCAGCAAGTAAGGGCAGAGCTAGGAGAGTTGTGTTTTTGACGGGGAGAGCTTAAGATTAGAGGGCAACTCATGCGACTCACTCCCAACTCTCACTTGTTCCCCATGCAGCTTACTTAGGACCGAGGGGTTAAGCAGAGCAGGAGGGACTGAACAGGCTTTTCTCTAGAAAAAAAGGAGGCTGAGGGGGGTGACCTGACAGAGGTCTTCCGGAATACGAAAGGGGGCTATCGATATAAGATAGTCACTAATAAATCCACTGGGGAATTCAGGAGAAACTTCTTTACCCAGAGATTGGGGAGAATGTGGGACTCACTTCCACAGTGAGTGGTCGAGGTGAATCGCAGAGATGCATCGAAGGAGGGGGGAAGCTGGATAAACACACAAGGGAGAAAGGAGTAGAAGGGTACGTTGATGGGGGTGAGATGAGGAAGGGATGGGGGGAGGCTTGTGTGGATCAGAAACACTAGCATGGAGCAGAGGGGCCGAATGGCTTGGTTTTGTGCTGGGAATACTGTGCAATGTTCCTATTCGGTGCATGACCCTGTACTGTCCCTCAAAATTAGCTTTGGTTATTTGTCACATTGGATGTGAGCATCACTGGCTAGGCCAGCATTTATTGCCCATCTTGAACTTCCCCTTGAGAAGGTGGTCGTGAGTTACCTTTTTGAACTGCTGCAGTCCCTGTGGTGTAGGTGCACCCACTGTGCTGTTAGGGAGGGAGTTCCAGGATTTTGACCCAGCGACAGTGAAGGGACGGCTGATATATTTCCAAGTCGGGATGGTGAGGGGCTTGGAGGGGAACTTGCAGGTGGTGGTGTTCCCATGTGTTTGCTGCCCTTGTCCTTCTAGATGGTAGTGGTCGTGGGTTTGGAAGGTGCTGTCGAAGGAGCCTTGGTGAGTTCCTGCAGTGCATCTTGTAGATGGTACACACACTGCTGCTACTGTGCGTCGGTGGTGGAGGGAGTGAGTGTTTGTGGATGGGGTGCCAATCAAGCGGGGCTGCTTTGTCCTGGATGGTGTTGAGCTTCTTGAGTGTTGTGGGAGCTGCACTCATCCAGGCAAGTGGGGAGTATTCCATCACACTCCTGACTTGTGTCTTGTAGATGGTGGACAGGATTTGGGGAGTCAGGAGGTGAGTTACTCACCGCAGGATTCCCAGCCTCTGACCTGCTCTTGTAGCCACAGTATTTATATGACTGGTCCAGTTCAGTTTCTGG
>NW_024470746.1:30000-35000 GCF_017639515.1 Carcharodon carcharias | reverse complement strand
AACACCCTCTCCACATCCACCCTGTCAAGACCCCTCAGGATCTTATAGGTTTCAATCAAGTCGCCTCCTACTCTTCTGAACTCCAGTGGATACAAGCCCAGCCTGTGCAACCTTTCCTCATAAGACAGCCCGCCTATTCCAGGTGTTAATCTGGTAAACCTCTGAACTGCTCCCAATGCATTTACATCTTTCTTTAAGTAAGGAGACCAGTGCTGTACACAATACTCCAGATGTGGTCTTACTAACGCCCTGTATAACTGAAGTGCAACCTCCCTACTTTTGTTATCAATTCCCCTCATAATAAATGATAACATCCTGTTAGCGTTCCTAATTACCTGCTGTACCTGCAGATCAACCTTTAGTGATTCATACACTAGGACACCCAGATCCCTCTGCGCTCTGCGATCTCTCACCATTTAGATAATAAGCTTTTTTATTCGTCCTGCCGCCAATGGAGTTCCATCCTTACCCGGTCTGGACTACGCGTGACTCCAGGCCCACAGCCCATGTGGTTGACTCTTAACTACCCCCCCCTTAAAATGACCCAGCAAGACCACTCAGTCCGAGAGGCAATTAGGGATGGGCAACAAATGCTGGCCTTACCCAGCGACGCCCACGTCCCATGAGAGGATAAATCACAAAATTGCGGGTCGGAGGGTGTAAGGAAAGGAGCTGGGGTTGAGAAATGAGGTGTTGCAGAGGTTGGGCTGAGCAGAGGCACCAGGAGGAGGGGGCAGGGCTGGTTGGTGGAGGTGGGAGGTGAGGGTAGACATTTTCCATGAGGGTTTCAGTCTTGGTGCAGGAAGTGGGGGTGGGGGGGATAGGACTGATAGCGAGGGTGGCTGGTTAGGTGCAGAGAGATAAAGGAGTAGTTTGGGGAGACCCCTCAGAAAGAATTGGGAAAACCCACCTGATGTGGTGGCTCGAGTAGGTCAGAAGGAATGTTTCAACCCAACCAAGGTTCTTGTTCTCTCTCTCTCTCCCTTCCTCCCTCGCTCCCCCTCTCTCTCTCTCTCCCCCTCTCCCTTCCTTCCTCCCTCTCTCTCTTTCCCTCCCTCTCTCTCTCTCTCTCCCTCCTTCTCTCTCTCTCTCCCTCCTTCTCTCTCTCTCTCCCTCCTCTCTCTCTCTCCCTCCTTCTCTCTCTCTCTCTCCCTCCTTCTCTCCCTCCCTCCTTCTCTCCCTCCCTCTCTCTCTCTCCCTGCCCCCTCTCTCTCTGCCCCCCTCTCTCTCTGCCCCCCTCTCTCTCTGCCCCCCTCTCTCTCTGCCCCCCTCTCTCTCTGCCCCCCTCTCTCTCTGCCCCCCTCTCTCCCCGCCCCCTCTCTCCCTCCCTCTCTCGCTCTCCCTCCCTCTCTCGCTTTCCCTCCCTCTCTCGCTCTCCCTCCCTCTCTCGCTCCCCCTCCCTCTCTCGCTCCCCCTCCCTCTCTCGCTCCCCCTCCCTCTCTCGCTCCCCCTCCCTCTCGCTCCCCCTCCCTCTCGCTCCCCCTCCCTCTCGCTCCCCCTCCCTCTCGCTCCCCCTCCCTCTCGCTCCCCCTCCCTCTCGCTCCCCGTCCCTCTCGCTCCCCCTTTCTCTCTCTCTCTCCCTCCTTCTCTCTCTCTCTCCCTCCTTCTCTCTCTCTCTCCCTCCTTCTCTCTCTCTCCCTCTCTCTCTCCCTCTACCTCTCTCTCCCTCCTTCTCTCTCCCTCCCTCCCTCCTTCTCTCTCTCTCTCTCTCTCTCCCTCCCTCCTTCTCTCTCCCTCCCTCCTTCTCTCTCCCTCCCTCCTTCTCTCTCCCTCCCTCTGTCCTTCTCTCCCCCTCTCTCTAGCGCTCTCTCTCTCTTTCTCTTCTCTCTCTCTCATTCTTTCTCTCCCTCCCTCATTTCTCCCACTCGCTCTCTCCGCATTCTGTGCAGTTAATGCCTTCGTGAACTGTGCTGTGTTCAGACCAGTGTGCTGAGTCTCAGAGGCTGAGACAGAAGGGTGTGGACATTCCAGTGAGTATCAGATCCTTGCAGTCAGGCAGGAGAGAGCGGGAGCCTTTTCTGTTGCAATTGGCTCACAAGTTACTGCTGACATGTTTGGACTCCATCCCCATAGAGCAGCCTACAGAAAAACAGTGAAGAAAGAGTTGCATTTCTGTGGCACCTTACACATTCCTCAGGACATCCCAAAGTGTTTGTAGGCACTGAAGTACTTCTTCTGAAGTTTACTCACTGTTGTAAATACAACCAATCTGCGCACAGCAAGATCCCACAAACAGCAATGTGATAATGACCCAGATCATCTGTTTTTTTAGTGATGTTGGTTGAGGGATAAATATTGGGCCCCAGGACACCAGGGAGAACTCCCCACCCCACAGTGCGGCGCTCCCTCAGTACTGACCCTCTGACAGCGCGGCGCTCCCTCAGTACTGACCCTCCGACAGTGCGGCGCTCCCTCAGTAGTGAACCTCCGACAGTGCGGCGCTCCCTCAGTACTGACCCTCCGACAGTGCGGCGCTCCCTCAGTACTGACCCTCCGACAGCACGGCACTCCCTCAGTACTGACCCTCCGACAGCACGGCGCTCCCTCAGTAGTGAACCTCCGACAGTGCGGCACTCCCTCAGTACTGACTGTCCGACAGTGCGGCGCTCCCTCAGTACTGACTGTCCGACAGTGCGGCACTCCCTCAGTACTGACCCTCCGACAGCGTGGCGCTCCCTCAGCACTGACCCTCCGACAGCGCGGCGCTCCCTCAGCGCTGACCCTCCGACAGTGCGCCCCCCCCCCCCCAGTAACATTCGTGCCACACAAGTGCTGGGCAATGACCATCTCCAACAAGAGAGAATCTAACCATCGCCCCTTGACATTCAATGGCATTACCATCGCTGAATCCCCCACTATCAACATCCTGGGGGTCACCATTGACCAGAAACTAATCTGGACCAGCCATATAAATACTGCGGCTACAAGAGCAGGTCAGAGGCTGGGAATCCTGCAGAGAATAACTCACCTCCTGACTCCCCAAAGCCTGTCCACCATCTACAAGGCACAAGTCAGGAGTGTGATGGGATACTCCCCACTTGCCTGGATGAGTGCAGCTCCCACAACACTCAAGAAGCTCAACACCATCCAGGACAAAGCAGCCCCACTTGATCGGCACCCCATCCGCAAACATTCACTCCCTCCACCACCGACGCACAGGGGCAGCAGTGAGTGTACCATCTACAAGATGCACTGCAGGAACTCACCAAGGCTCCTTCAACAGCACCTTCCAAACCCATGACCGCTACCATCTAGAAGGACAAGGGCAGCAGATACATGGGAATACCACCACCTGCAAATTCCCCTCCAAACCACACACTATAAAATTCAAAATTAATTCCAAAATTCCTTTGATTCTGGAAAGGTTCCATTAGATTGGAAAATAAGAAACGTGACATCTTTATTCAAAAAAAGGTGGCAGACAGAATACAGGAAACTGCAGGCCAGTCAGCCTAACATCTGTCACAGGGAATCTTCTGGAATCTGTTAAGAAGGTCACAGCAGGATATGTAGGTCATCATAATTTGACCAGGCCCGAGTCAACTTGACTTTGAGAAAGGGAAAGCGTTGAACTAATTTTGGGGAAGTAACACGCAAGGTGGATGAAGGGGAACCAGTAGATGTGGTGTACTTGGATTTCCAGAAGGCGTTTGATAAGGTGCCACATCAAAGCTTACAGCATAAGATAAAAAGCTCATGGTGTAGGGAGTAACATATTAGTATGGATAGAGAATTCGTGAGCTAACAGGAAGCAGGGAGTGGGGATAATGGGTCTTTTTCAGACTGGCAATCTGTAACTACTGGAGTGTCAGAGGGATCAGTGCTGGGGCTTCAACTATTTGTAACCTCCATCGATGATTTGGATGAAGGGGCTGTGTGTGCATGGTCGCTAAATTTGCCGTTGACGCCAAGGTGGTTAGGAGAGTGAGTTGACAAGGGGGAGGTAGAGAGTCTGCAAAGGGATACAGGCAGGTTAAGTGAGTGGGTAAAAATTCAGCAGATGGGGGATAATGTGGGGAAAATGCAAAGTTGTCCAGTTTGGCCAGAAGAATAGAAAAGCAGCGCCTTATTTAAATGGAGCGAGGTTGCGAAACTCGGTGATACAGAGGGATCTGGGTGTCCTGGTACATGGATCTGGAAAAGTTAGTGTGCGGGTGCAGCAAGTGATTGGGAAGGCGGGTGGGATGTTGGTGTTTATTGTGAGGGAGAGATGGGGTATAAAAGTGGGGAGGTTTTACTGCAGCTGTACAGGGTCTTGGTGAGACCACATCTGGAGCACCGTGTACAATGTTGGTCTCCTTATTTGAAAACAAGATATAAGAAGCAGTTCAGAGAAGGTTCACTTGACTCATTCCTGGGACGAAGGGGGTTTGTCTTATGAGGACAGGTTGAGCAGGTTGGGCCTGTTCCCATTGGAGTTTAGAAGAATGAGAGGGGATCTTATTGAGACGTGTAAGATCCTGAGGGGGGGGTTTGACAGGGTGGGTGCAGGGAGGGTGTTTCCCCCTCCTGGGTGAGACTGGAGCTAGGGCACACGGTTTAAGAATAAGGTGTCTCACTTTTATGACGGAGATGAGGAGAATATTTTTCTCTCAGAAGGTGGTCAGTCTGTGGAATTCTCTTCCTCCTCCCCCCGCCCCCCAGAGAGCGGTGGAAGCCGGGTCATGGAATATATTCAAGACTCAGTCAGACAGATATTTGTTCGACAAGAGAGTCCAGGGTCATGGGGGTGCAGGCAGTCCCTCCCAACACCGCTCTTTCCCCCACGTTCCTGCAAATGTTTCCCCTTCCAGTATTTATCCGATTCCCCCCCTTTAGAAAGTTCCTATTGAATCTGCTTCCACCGCCCTTTCAGGCAGCGCCTTCCAGATCACAACAACTCGCTGTGTAAATAAAAACAAATTCTCCTCATCTCCCCCTCTGGTTCCCTTCCCCCGATTCTCTTCAATCTGTGTCCCCTCTGGTTACCGACCCTCCTGCCCAGTGGAAACAGTTTCTCC
>NW_024470746.1:0-25000 GCF_017639515.1 Carcharodon carcharias | reverse complement strand
CAGCCTGTAACTCACTCCCGGCTATCTGTTACTCTCTACATAAACCCCTCTGAACCCCTTGATTAGATTCCAGTCTGTAACTCACTCCCGGGTATCTGTTATTCTATATATAAACCCCCCGAACCCCTCGATTAGATTCCAGTCTGTAACTCACTCCCGGGTATCTGTTACTCTCTACATAAACCCCTCTGAACACCTTGATTAGATTCCAGTCTGTAACTCACTCTCGGGTATCTGTTATTCTATATATAAACCCCCTGAACCCCTCGATTAGATTCCAGTCTGTAACTCACTCCTGGGTATCTGTTATTCTATATATAAACCACCTGAACCCCTCGATTAGATTCCAGTCTGTAACTCACTCCCGGGTATCTGTTATTCCATATATAAACCCCGCCCCGAACCCCTCGATTAGAGTCCAGTCTGTTACTCACTCCTGGGTATCTGTTATTCTATATATAAACCCCCGAGCCCCTCGATTAGATTCCAGTCTGTAACTCACTCCCGGGTATCTGTTATTCTATATATAAACTCCCCGACCCCCTCGATTAGATTCCAGTCTGTAACCCACTCCTGGGTATCTGTTATTCTATATATAAACCACCCCGAACCCCTCGATTAGATTCCAGTCTGTTACTCACTCCCGGTTATCTGTTATTCTATAAATAAACCACCCCGAACCCCTCGATTAGATTCCAGTCTGTAACTCACTCCCGGTTATCTGTTATTCTATATATAAACCACCCCGAACCCCTCGATTAGATTCCAGTCTGTAACTCACTCCTGGGATCTGTTATTTTATATATAAATTCCCTGAACCCCTCGATTAGATTCCAGTCTGTAACTCACTCCCGGGAATCTGTTATTCTGTATGTAAACCCCCCGAACCCCTCGATTAGATTCCAGACTGTAACTCACTCCCAGGTATCTGTTATTCTATATATAAACCCCCTGAACCCCTCGATTAGATTCCAGTCTGTAACTCACTCCTGGGTATCTGTTATTCTATATATAAACCACCCGAACCCCTCGATTAGATTCCAGTCTGTAACTCACTCCCGGGTATCTGTTATTCTATATATAAACCCCGCCCCGAACCCCTCGATTAGAGTCCAGTCTGTTACTCACTCCTGGGTATCTGTTATTCTATATATAAACCCCCAGAACACCTCGATTAGATTCCAGTCTGTAACTCACTCCCGGGTATCTATTATTCTATATATAAACTCCCCGACCCCCTCGATTAGATTCCAGTCTGTAACCCACTCCTGGGTATCTGTTATTCTATATATAAACCACCCCGAACCCCTTGATTAGATTCCAGTCTGTAACTCACTCCCGGTTATCTGTTATTCTATATATAAACCACCCCGAACCCCTCGATTAGATTCCAGTCTGTAACTCACTCCCGGTTATCTGTTATTCTATATATAAACCACCCCGAACCCCTCGATTAGATTCCAGTCTGTAACTCACTCCCGGTTATCTGTTATTCTATATATAAACCACCCCGAACCCCTCGATTAGATTCCAGTCTGTAACTCACTCCCGGTTATCTGTTATTCTATATATAAACCACCCCGAACCCCTCGATTAGATTCCAGTCTGTAACTCACTCCCGGGTATCTGTTATTCTATATATAAACCACCCCGAACCCCTCGATTAGATTCCAGTCTGTAACTCACTCCTGGGATCTGTTATTTTATATATAAATTCCCTGAACCCCTCGATTAGATTCCAGTCAGTAACTCACTCCCGGGAATCTGTTATTCTGTATGTAAACCCCCCGAACCCCTCGATTAGATTCCAGACTGTAACTCACTCCCGGTTGTCTGTTATTCTATATATAAACCCCCCCGAACCCCTCGATTAGATTCCAGTCAGTAACTCACTCCCGGGAATCTGTTATTCTGTATGCAAACCCCCCAAACCCCTCGATTAGATTCCAGTCTGTAACTCACTCCCGGGTATCTGTTATTCTATATATAAACCCCCCCGAACCCCTCGATTAGATTCCAGCCTGTAACTCACTCCCGGGTATCTGTTATTCTATATATAAACCCCCCCGAACCCCTCGATTAGTTTCCAGTCTGTAACTCACTCCCGAGCATCTGTTATTCTATATATAAACCCCCCGAACCCCTCGATTAGATTCCAGTCTGTAACTCACTCCCGGGAATCTGTTATTCTACATATAAATTGAGCAGAGTTTTCCCCGCTGTCCTGGGCCCAGTATTTACCCCTCAACCAACATCACTAAAGAAGCTGATGATCTGGGTCTTTATCCCATTGCTGTTCACGGGCTCTTGCTGTGCACACATTGGCTGCTGCATTTACTACATGACAACGGTGAGCACACTTTAAAAGAGCTCTGTTGGGTGAGAGGCTCTGAATGGTGCTAGAGAAATGCAGCTCCTCATCTGCCTATCTCTCTTTTACTCTCTCTCTATATCTTCCGCTCTGTCTTCCACTCTCCCTCTCACTCCCTCCCTGCCTCTCGCTTCCCCTCTCCCTCTCTCACTCCCGCCCTCTCTCTCATGCCTCCCCCCCTGTCTCTCTTGCTCCCCCACTCTCTCTTGCTCCCCCTCTCTCTCTTGCTCCCCCTCTCTCTCTTGCTCCCCCTCTCTCTCTTGCTCTCCCTCTCTCTCTTGCTCCCCCTCTCTCTCTTGCTCTCCCTCTCTCTCTTGCTCCCCCCTCTCTCTTGCTCTCCCTCTCTCTCTTGCTCCCCCTCTCTCTCTTGCTCTCCCTCTCTCTCTTGCTCCCCCCTCTCTTGCTCTCCCTCTCTCTCTTGCTCCCCCTCTCTCTCTTGCTCCCCCTCTCTCTTGCTCTCCCTCTCTCTCTTGCTCCCCCTCTCTCTCTTGCTCTCCCTCTCTCTCTTGCTCTCCCTCTCTCTCTTGCTCCCCCTCTCTCTCTTGCTCCCCCTCTCTCTTGCTCTCCCTCTCTCTCTTGCTCCCCCTCTCTCTTGCTCTCCCTCTCTCTCTTGCTCCCCCTCTCTCTTGCTCTCCCCCTCTCTCTTGCTCTCCCCCTCTCTCTTGCTCCCCCCTCTCCCTCTCTCCCTCTGCCTCTCTCCCTCTGGTTCCTTCTCTCTCTCTGCCTATCTATCTCTCTGCCTCTCTCTCTGCCCCTCTCTCTCTCTCTCTCTCTCTCTCCCCTGCCCCTCTCTCTCTCTCTCTCTCCCCTGCCCCTCTCTCTCTCTCTCTCTCCCCTGCCCCTCTCTCTCTCTCTCTCTCTCTCTCCCCTGCCCCCCCTCTCTCTCTCCCCTGCCCCCTCTCTCTCTCTCCCCGCCCCCTCTCTTTCTCTCCCCGCCCCCTCTCTTTCTCTCCCTGCCCCCTCTCTTTCTCTCCCTGCCCCCTCTCTCTCTCTCCCTGCCCCCTCTCTCTCTCTCCCTGCCCCCTCTCTCTCTCTCCCTGCCCCCTCTCTCTCTCTCCCTGCCCCCTCTCTCTCTCTCTCTCTCTCTGCCTCTCTCTCGCTCTCCTGCTCTCGATCTGCCTGTCTCCCTCTGCCCGTCTCCCTCTCTCTGCCTCCCTCACTGCCTTTCTCTCACTGCCTCTCTCGTTTTCTTGCTCTCTCTCTCTCTCTCTCTCACCCTCTCCCTCTGACTGTCTATCTCTGTCCCCCTCTGTCTGTCTATCTGCCTTTGTTCCTTCTCCCTCTCTGTTGTTTCTGACATTGAGCGCTAGTTCTGTCTGTTGGCGCTCCGACAGAGGAATGCCCTGATTAGATGCGAGTTGCTGTGTGACACAATAGAGACAGGAAGAATTTGTAGTATTTAATTGCTTTGCCTCTCACTGATGTGGCTCTGATTATAGATATTGCAGGGCGGGGACCTTATGAATATTCATTATCCAATTCCCAGGCTGCCCTGGGCCTGTTACTAACTGAGTGCAATGCCTAGAAGGTGAAATGTTGGCCAAGACACCTCCAGTCATTGTGCTCATACCTGTCACTGGTCAGTGTAAGTTTTGTCACAGTCCAGGACAGACAATACTCCAAAGGATCTGGTCTCATGTCACAGGGTCAGAGGCAAAGGAGTCCTTACTTGCCTGCATTTACCCCCCATCTCTAATTGCCCCCTTGAGAAGGTGGTGGGTGAGCCACCTTCTTGAGCCGCTGCAGTCACTGTGGTGTAGGTACACCCACCGTGCTGTTAAGGAGGGAGTTCCAGGATTTGGACCCAGCGACAGTGAAGGAACGGCCGATATATTTCCAAGTCGGGATGGTGAGTGGCTTGGGAGGGGAACTTGCAGGTGGTGGATGTTCCCCATGTGTCTGCTGCCCTTGTCCTTCTAGGTGGTAGAGGTGGGTTTGGGCGGCGCTGTCGAAGGAGCCTTGGCGAGTTGCTGCAGTGCATCTTGTAGACGGTACACACTGATTCAGGCCCCATTCCACACAGTCTCCATGGGCCTCCTTAAATGGTGAAGATGGCACCGGCCCTTTGGGGCACGTTAGGGGAGGGTGGGTGGGCAGTCGACGCCAGCTCTCTCAGCGCTGCCCACGTTCTCCGCAGCGGCACAAGAAATAAATCCCACAATCGGCCGATTAGCCATGTTACTGAGCAATGTGTGACGTAGCTGGGGTCAGCCGGCTGGACATGTCGATTTAAAAAGGCCAACGGGATGTTGGCCTTCATCCCGAAGGAAGTGGGTCGCGAAGGTTGGGGGTGGGGGGAGCGATGCTTCAGTTTTGGGAAGCTCTGCTCAGACAGTCCCCCCCCCCCGCCCCAATCGGGAGTCACTGGGTCCAGTTCTGGCCCCCTGCACCTCAGGAGGCCCTTGGAGGTGGGGGGAGAGGGAGCAGGTGGAGTTCAGATACAGACCTGCCGTGATCCGACTGAATAGCAGGACAGGCTCGAGGGGCTGAACGGCCTCCTTTAAGGCGCTCCTTAAAACCGACCTCTTGGTCACCCCTGTCCCTGACACCCCCGGCTTGTGGGCTGGGGGTCAGATTTTAATGTTCCCGTGAAGTGGGCTGGGGGGAAGGCTTTACTGTGCTGAAGGCGCTACATCAGTGCAGGTTCCTCGGTGTGGGTCTGGGGTGGTGGCTGACACTGGTTTCTCTTGTGGTCTGTGCAGGGCAGTAAACAGCGATATCACTGGCAGCCCCAGAATGTCAAACACAGCGGTGTGGACGATATGGTGCTGCTCTCCAGGATCACGGAAGATGCCATCGTCGAGAACCTCAAGAAGCGATACATGGACGACTACATCTTTGTATCCTTTACACCCGACCTTTCACCTCCGTGGCCACGCAAGGGTCAGAGGGAATAGGGGCGGGCAGTGAGTGCAGGGGAGCTGACATTTCACCTTCTGCAATGGTGGTCAGCCATGCTTCAGGAGCTCATGCTATCTCTCTCTGTCTCTCTCTCTCTCTGTCTCTCTCTTTCTGTCTCTCTCTCTTTTTCTCTCTCTCTGTCTCTCTCTCTCTCTGTCTCTCTCTCTCTTTCTCTCTCTCTCTGTCTCTCTCTTTCTGTCTCTCTCTCTCTTTCTGTCTCTCTCTCTCTTTCTCTCTCTCTGTCTCTCGCTCTGTCTCTCGCTCTCTCTTTCTGTCTCTCTCTCTCTTTCTGTCTCTCTCTTTCTTTCTCTCTCTCTCTGTCTCTCTTTGTCTGTCTCTCTATCTCTTTCTTTCCCTCTCTCTCTGTCTCTCTCTTTCTGTCTCTCTCTCTTTCTGTCTCTCTCTCTTTCTCTCTCTCTCTTTCTGTCTCTCTCTCTTTCTTTCTCTCTCTCTGTCTCTTTCTGTCTCTCTCTGTCTCTCTCTCTCTGTCTCTCTCTCTCTCTTTCTCTCTCTCTCTGTCTCTCTCTTTCTGTCTCTCTCTCTCTTTCTGTCTCTCTCTCTCTTTCTCTCTCTCTGTCTCTCGCTCTGTCTCTCGCTCTCTCTTTCTGTCTCTCTCTCTCTTTCTGTCTCTCTCTCTTTCTTTCTCTCTCTCTCTGTCTCTCCTTGTCTGTCTCTCTCTCTCTTTCTTTCTCTCTCTCTCTGTCTCTTTCTGTCTCTCTCTCTCTTTCTGTCTCTCTGTCTCTTTCTCTCTCTCTCTTTCCGTCTCTCTCTCTTTCTTTCTCTCTCCCTGTCTCTCTCTGTCTCTCTGTCTCTCGTCTGTCTCTCTCTCTCTGTCTCTCTCTCTCTCTCTGTCTCTCTCTCTTTCTGTCTCTCTCTCTTTCTGTCTCTCTCTCTTTCTCTCTCTGTCTCTCTCTCTCCTTCTTTCTCTCTCTCTGTCTCTCTCTCTCTCTCTGTCTCTCTCTCTCTGTCTCTCTCTCTTTCTGTCTTTCTCTCTTTCTCTGTCTCTCTCTCTTTCTGTCTGTCTCTATCTTTCTCTCTCTTCTCTCTCTGTTTCTCTCTCTCTCTTACTCGCTCTCTGTCTCTCTCTCACTCTCTCTCTCTCTGTCTCACTCTCTCTGTCTCTCTCCCTGTTTCTCTCTCTGTCTCTCTCTCCCTCTCACTGTCTCTGTCTCTCTCTCTCCCTCTCACTGTCTCTGTCTCTCTCTCTTTCTCTCACTCTCTCTCTCTCTCTTTCTCTCACTCTCTCTCTCTCCCTGTCTCTCTCTCCCTGTCTCTCTCTCCCTGTCTCTCTCTCTCACTGTCTCTGTCTCTCTCACTGTCTCTGTCTTTCTCACTGTCTCTGTCTCACTGTCTCTGTCTCTCTCACTGTCTCTGTCTCTCTCCGTCTGTCTCTGTGTCTCTCCCTCTCACTGTCTCTGTCTCTCTCTCCCTCTCACTGTCTCTGTCTCTCTCTCTCTCTCATACTGTCTCTGTCTCTCTCTCTCTCTCTCACACTGTCTCTGTCTGTCTGTATCTCTCTCTCACTGTCTCTCTTTCTCTCTCTCTCTCTCTCTGTCTCTCTCAGTGTCACTGTCTCTCTCTCTCTGTTTCTCTCTCTCCGTCTGTCTCTGTCTCTCTCTCGCCCCCTCTCACTGTCTCTGTCTCTCTCTCTCTCTCTCTCTCACTGTCTCTGTCTCTCTCTCTCACTGTCTAACTGAAGCCAAAACTGAAAAAGTGATGTCACAGGAAAGCTGTGACCTGATTGGTTGGTAGGAAATCTGCACCAAAGTGAATTAATCATCTAAGTCGAAATGTCTGAGCAAGTGATGTGCTGTAGCTGTATGATGTGGGAGCTGGCAGATCCCATTGCGAGCCGCAGTGACCACATCTGCAGCAAGTGTTGGTTGCTGAAGGAATTCCGGCTCAGAATTGATGAGCTGGAGTCTGAGCTCCGGACACTGCGGCACATCCAGAAGGGGGAGAGTTACCTGGACGCTTTGTATCAGGAGGTGGTCACACCTGGTAGATTAAGTACCTCAAGTCCGGTCAGTGGTCAGGGTCAGCAGGGTGTGACTGCAAGTGAGGCAGGTAGAGGGATCCCGTGTTCAGGAACAGAGGAGCCTCAGCTCTTGATCTTGTCCAACAGGTACGAGGCACTTGCTCCCTGTGTGGATGAGGAACAGGGCTGTAGGGAGGATGAGCCAGCTGACCACAGCACAGTGGCACAGGAGGCCATTCAAGAGGGGGGAGCAAAAAGACAAGTGGTAGTTGTAGGGGATTCTATAATTAAGGGAATTGATAGCATCCTTTGTAAGCAGGATCGAGAGTCCCGCATGGTATGTTGCCTGTCCGGTGCCAGGGTGAGGGACATCTCTGACCGGCTTGAAAGGATATTGGAGAGGGAGGGGGAGGATCCAGTTGTTGTGGTCCACGTCGGGACAAATAACATAGGTAAGACTAGGAAAGAGGACCTGTTTGGGGATTATCAGGAACTAGGAACTAAATTAAAGAACAGGTCCTCAAGGGTGAGAATCTCTGGATTACTACCCGAGCCACATGCAAATGGGCACAGGGACGCAAGAATAAGGGAAGTAAACACGTGGCTAAAGGAGTGGTGTGGGAAAGAGGGGCTCCATTTCGTGGGGCACTGGTATCAGTATTAGAACAGGAGGGATCTGTACCGTTGGGACAGTCTCCACCTGAACCGATCTGGGACCAATGTTCTAGCAAAAAGGGTAAATAGGGTGGTCAACAGGACTTTAAACTAGAAAGTGGGAGGGAGAAGGAAGGGTAAAACTCCAAGAAGTATGACTAATGGGAAACAAAGCAGCAGGTTAGCGTGTTGGGGGGTGGATTCAACTTCATGGAAAATTATGAAAAAACTGAAAAGAAAGGAGAGCCCAGGAGAGGCTATTAAAGTCTCCAGAACACAAAATAGGACAGAGTGTTTGGAAAGGGCTAGAAATCTAACTTCAAGTACATCAGTTAAAGGGACGACAATGAGAAAGGGGACAGGAAATACAGTACTGAAGGTGTTGTATCTGAATGCACGCAGTATACGAAATAAGGTAAATGAGCTTGTGGCGCAGATTGAAATTGGCAGGTATGATGTGGTGGGCATCACAGAGACATGGCTGCAAGGGGATCAGGACTGGGAGCTAAATATCCAAGGATATACATCCTATCGAAAAGATAGGCAGGTTGGCAGAGGGAGTGGGGTTGCTTTGTTAGTAAGAAATGAAATTAAATCGATAGCAAGAAATGATGTAGGGTCAGACGATGTAGAATCTGTGTGGGTAGAGTTGAGGAACCGAAAAGTTAAAAAGACCATAATGGGAGTTATGTACAGGCCTCCGATCAGTAGTCAGGATGTGGGGCACAAGATACACCAGGAGATAGAAAAGGCGTGTAAGAAAGGCAAGGTTACAGTGAGCATGGGGGATTTCAATATGCAGGTAGACTGGGAAAATCAGGTTGGTAGTGGGTCCCAAGAAAAGGAATTTGTAGAATGTCTACGAGATGGCTTTTTGTAGCAGCTTGTGGTGGAGCCCACTAGGGAACAGGCAATTCTTGATTTAGTGATGTGTAATGAGGCAGATTTGATAAGGGAGCTTAAGGTGAAGGAACCCTTAGGAGGAAGTGACCATAATATGATAGAATTTACCCTGCAATTTGAGAGGAAAAAGCTGGAATCAGATGTAATGGTATTACAGTTGAATAAAGGCAACTACAGAGGCATGAGGGAGGAGCTGGCCAGAATTGACTGGGAGATGAGCCTAGCAGGAAAGACAGTGGAACAGCAATGGCAGGAGTTTCTGGGAGTAATTTGGGAGACACAGCAAAAATTCATCCCTAGGAAGAAGAAGCATGCTAAAGGGAGGACGAGGCAACCATGGCTGACAAGGAAAGTCAGGGACAGCATAAAAGCTAAAGAGAAAGCATACAATGCGGCGAAGAGCAGTGGGAAACTAGGGGATTGGGAAGCCTACAAAGATTGGGCGGCTGGAAAATGACCCTGGAGAAGTAGTAATGGGGAACAAAGAAATGGCGGAGGAACTGAATAGATACTTTGCGTCAGTCTTCACAGTGGAAGACATGAGTGACATCCCCAAAGTTCAAGAGAGTCGGGGGGCAGAGGTGAGTATGGTGGCCATTACCGAGGAGAAGGTGCTAGGAAAACTGAAAGGTCTGAAGGTGGATAAATCACCTGGACCAGATGGATAAGAGTTCTGAAGGAGATAGCTGAAGAGATAGTGGAGGCGTTACTGGTGATCTTTCAGGAATCACTGGAGTCAGGGAGGGTCCCAGAGGACTAGAAAATCGCTGGAAAAAAATTTGCAGATGATACAAAGATAGGTGGAGGGACAGGTAGTATTGGGGAGGCTGAGAGGCTGCAGAAGGATTAGGACAGGTTAGGAGAATGAGCAAAGAAGTGGCATATGGAATACAACGTGGGTAAGTGTGAGGTCATGCACTTTGGTAGGAAGAATAGAGGCATGGACTATTTTCTAAATGGGGAGAAAATTCAGAAATCTGGAGTGCAAAGGGACTTGGGAGACCTAGTCCAGGATTCTCTTAAGGTTAACTTGCAGGTTGAGTCGGTAGTTAGGAAGGCAAATGCAATGTTGGCATTTATTTCGAGAGGACTAGAATATAAAAGCAGGGATGTGCTGCTGGGGCTTTATAAGGCTCTGGTCAGACCACATTTAGAATATTATGAGCAATTTTGGGCCCTGTATATCAGGAAGGATGAGCTGTCCCTGGAGAGGAGGTTCACGAGAACGATCCCAGGAATGAAAGGCTTAACGTATGAGGAATGTTTGAGGAGTCTGGGTCTATACTCGATGGAGTTTAGAAGGATGAGGGGGGGATCTGATTGAAACTTACAGAATACTGAAAGGCCTGGATAGAGTGGACGTGGGGAACATGTTTCCATTAGTAGGAGAGACTAGGACCCGAGGGCACAGCCTCAGAGTAAAGGGAAGACCTTTTAGAACAGAGATGAGGAGAAACTTCTTTAGCCAGAGAGTGGTGAATCTATGGAATTCATTGCCACAGAAGGGTGTGGAGGCCAGGTCATTGAGTGTATTTAAGACCGAGATAGATAGGTTCTTGATTGATAAGGGGATCAAAGGTCACGGGGAGAAGGCCGGAGAATGGTGTTGAGAAACTTATCAGCCATGATTGAATGGTGGAGCAGACTTGATGGGCCGAATGGCCTAATTTCTGCTCCTAAGGTCTTACGTCTCTCCCTCACTGTCTCTGTGTCTCTGTGTGTCTCTCTCTCTCTCTTTGAGTTGGAAGGTCGTGGTTCGAGTCCCCAATCCAGAGACTTGAGCCCTATAATCCATGCCGACACTCGCAGTGCGGGAGCGCTGCACTGTCACAGGGTCAGTACTGAGGGAGCGCCGCACTGTCGGAGGGTCAGTACTGAGGGAGTGCCGCACTGTCAGAGGGTCAGTACTGAGGGAGTGCCGCACTGTCACAGGGTCAGTACTGAGGGAGTGCCGCACTGTCGGAGGGTCAGTACTGAGGGAGTGCTGCACTGTCAGAGGGACAGTACTGAGGGAGTGCCGCACTGTCACAGGGTAGGTACTGAGGGAGCGCCGCACTGTCCGAGGGTCAGTACTGAGGGAGTGCCGCACTGTCAGAGGGCCAGTACTGAGGGAGTGCCGCACTGTCGGAGGGTCAGTACTGAGGGAGTGCCGCACTGTCGGAGGGTCAGTACTGAGGGAGTGCCGTACTGTCAGAGGGCCAGTACTGAGGGAGTGCCGCACTGTCGGAGGGTCAGTACTGAGGGAGCGCCACACTGTCAGAGGGTCAGTACTGAGGGAGCGCCGCACTGTCGGAGGGTCAGTACTGAGGGAGTGCTGCACTGTCGGAGGGTCAGTACTGAGGGAGTGCTGCACTGTCGGAGGGTCAGTACTGAGGGAGTGCTGCACTGTCGGAGGGTCAGTACTGAGGGAGTGCCACACTGTCGGAGGGTCAGTACTGAGGGAGTGCTGCACTGTCGGAGGGTCAGTACTGAGGGAGTGCTGCACTGTCGGAGGGTCAGTACTAAGGGAGTGCTGCACTGTCGGAGGGTCAGTACTGAGGGAGCGCCACACTGTCGGACGGTCAGTACTGAGGGAGTGCCGCACTGTCCGAGGGCCAGTACTGAGGGAGTGCCGCACTGTCGGAGGGTCAGTGCTGAGGGAGTGCCGCACTGTCGGAGGGTCAGTACTGAGGGAGCGCTGTACTGTCGGACGGTCAGTACTGAGGGAGCGCCGCACTGTCGGACGGTCAGTACTGAGGGAGTGCCGCACTGTCAGAGGGCCAGTACTGAGGGAGTGCCGCACTGTCGGACGGTCAGTACTGAGGGAGCGCCGCACTGTCGGACGGTCAGTACTGAGGGAGTGCCACACTGTCAGAGGGTCAGTACTGAGGGAGCGCCACACTGTCGGAGGGTCAGTACTGAGGGAGTGCCGCACTGTCGGAGGGCCAGTACTGAGGGAGTGCCACACTGTCGGTGGGCCAGTACTGAGGGCGTGCCGCACTGTCGGAGGGCCAGTACTGAGGGAGTGCCACACTGTCGGATGGTCAGTACTGAGGGAGTGCCGCACTGTCGGAGGGTCAGTACTGAGCGAGTGCCGCACTGTCGGAGGGTCAGTACTGAGGGAGCACTGCACTGCCGAGGGTCAGTACTGAGGGAGCGCCGCACTGTCACCGTCTTTCAGGATGATACATTAAACCAATGCCCTGCCTTCTCCTCTCAGATGGATGTAAAGATCCCACAAAATCTTTTGGAAGTAAAATGGGGGTGGGGGGGTTTGGTGGAGAGTTCTTCCCGATGTCGGGGCCAGTTTTTCAAACAACAATGATCACTGGGGTACAGTACTGGTGGGGACAGGTCTGTCACTATAACACTGGGGTACAGTACTGATGGGGACGGGTCTGTCACTGTATAACACTGGGGTACAGTACTGGTGGGGACAGTTCTGTCACTGTATAACACTGGGGTACAGTACTGGTGGGGACAGTTCTGTCACTGTATAACACTGGGGTACAGTACTGGTGGGGACAGTTCTGTCACTGTATAACACTGGGGTGCAGTACTGGTGGGGAGAGGTGTGTCACTGTATAACACTGGGGTACAGTACTGGTGGGGACGGGTCTGTCACTGTATAACACTGGGGTACAGTACTGGTGGGGACTGGTCTGTCACTGTATAACACTGGGGTACAGTACTGGTGGGGACGGGCCTGTCACTGTATAACACTGGGGTACAGTACTGGGGGGGAGAGGTGTGTCACTGTATAACACTGGGGTACAGTACTGGTGGGGACGGGCCTGTCACTGTATAACACTGGGGTACAGTACTGGTGGGGATGGGTCTGTCACTGTATAACACTGGGGTACAGTACTGGTGGGGACGGGTCTGTCACTGTGTAACACTGGGGTACAGTACTGGTGGGGACAGTTCTGTCACTGTATAACACTGGGGTACAGTACTGGTGGGGACAGGTGTGTTACTGTATAACACTGGGGTACAGTACTGGTGGGGACGGGTCTGTCACTGTATAACACTGGGGTGCAGTACTGGTGGGGACAGGTGTGTTACTGTATAACACTGGGGTACAGTACTGGTGGGGACGGGTCTGTCACTGTATAACACTGGGGTACAGTACTGGTGGGGACAGGTGTGTTACTGTATAACACTGGGGTACAGTACTGGTGGGGACGGGTCTGTCACTGTATAACACTGGGGTACAGTACTGGTGGGGACAGGTGTGTCACTGTATCACACTGGGGTACAGTACTGGTGGGGACGGGTCTGTCAGTGTATAACACTGGGGTACAGTGCTGGTGGGGACCTGTCTGTTAGTGGTACACTGGCAGGTCTGTGTATTGTTGTTGACAGAGGTGGGAGCTGCTGTGTGTGGCGTGTGTGTGAGCTGAGGCAACTCCCAGCCGGTGACTTTCAAATCCTTCTGGTTGAGTCTTTAACTCCGTGAATTCAGACTTACATCGGCTCTGTGCTGATCTCTGTGAACCCTTTCAAACAAATGCCCTACTTCACCGACCGGGAGGTGGAACTCTACCAAGGAGCGGTGAGTCTTGTTTCATTGCTGTGACTTACACTGTGGTACTAGGGGCAGTGGCCTAGGGGTATTGTCACTGGGCTAGTAACCCTGAGGCCCAGGCTAATGCTCTGGGGGACATGGGTTCAAATCCCACCACAGCAGCTGGTGGAATTTAAATTCAATTAATAAAATCTGGATTGGAAAATTGAGTCTCAGTAACGTCAACCATGGCAACCATCATGGATTGTGGTAAAAACCCATCTGGGTCACTAATGTCCCTTTAGGGGAGGGAAATCTGCCGTTTTACCCAGTCTGGCCTACACGTGACTCCAGACCCCACAGCCACGTGGTTGACTCTGAAATGGCCGAGCGAGCCACTCAGCTTGAGGGGGCAACTCGGAATGGGCAGCCAATTCTGACCTTGCCCGCCATGCCCACATCCCATGAAACGATCCATGATTTTTTTCTGCTACCCGATTCTTCCCCGCTGCCCTGGGGACCAACGTTCTAGCCCCTCAACCGACCCCCCCCCCCCCCCCCCCCCCGCAGGACGGGACCAACTGACCCCCCCCCCCACCACACGTTGCTGTTTGCGGGAGCTTGCTGTGCCCGCGTCTCTGGCCGAGCATCGGCCGAGCGAGCGTCGTAAACCGTCTGCCGAGCGCTTGCGGGCGTGTGCGGGAGGTGTTAGAGAAATGCAGGATGATATCAGATACCGCCCCCCCCCCCCCCACCCCCGTCGCTTCCTCCGCGGCTAATCCAAGTCAACTTGCCAGGTAAATCACCGCGGTCCCTTTGAAATTTGGTATTTTTGCATTTGTCCGCTTGAGTGCCAGGATGGAACGCCCTGGTTAACCTGTCCTCTTGTTTCCAGCAACCTTCAGTCCTTGTCGGCCAGAAGTTCACACCCGTGGATCGTCAGGGGTGGAGGGCGGGGGTTTACCACACAGAAGGAGGCCGCTCGGCCCATCGCGCCCCTGCTTTTGCCCATGACCCGGCGAATTCCTCGCTCCCCCCACCCCACCACCCCCACCCTCCCCCAATGCTTCCCCGTTTAACATGGTTCACTTAAGGGGCGTAGAGTGGAACCAATTGGAGTGCTTTTTCGAAGAGCCAGCACGGGCACGATGGGCCGAATGGTCTCCCTGCTGTGCTGCTTCGCCCTCCCGCTGCAAGGAATTTAGATAACGATCGGGAAACCTGAATGGCTGGCTTCCCCGCGGGGCTGAAATACAGAGCCTGGGAGCAGGCCGCCTCCCTCGCTTTTGTTGAAGCCTTGTAGCTTTTAATTTCGCTTTGACAAGGTTCACCCCCTTCAAGCAAGGCAAAGGAACACCAGCAACCAGGTCCCTGGCTAATATTTAACCAGGCCTGCCTTTGGGTTAGGCTGAGGAGTTTAGTCATTGACACAGTCCCAGTAACCTTGGTAACGCAGGCCCGGACCAATTGGGAGGACGTGTGTAAACTGAATCACGTATCGTTTGTTGGTTAAGGTTTAGCTTCTGCAGAGGGTGGAGGCCGCTCGTTCCCGATTTAAGGCCTTATCATGATGGGGCCTCCCGAAGGCCGAAGCCTGGGGGTCAATTTTTTTTTTTTTTTGCAGCTCCCCCTGGTGCCGATCGGGGCAAAGCAGCCACCAAACCCCCTGGAAAGGAAACCTTTTCAGTCAGTTCCCTCTCGCTCCGCAAGCCTAAACTCTTGCAGCACAGGAGGAGGCCATTCAGCCCATCATGCCTGTGCTGGCTCTTTGAAAGGGCTATCCCATTAGTCCCCACTCCCCCACCACTGCTCTTTCACCCCACCTCCCTGCACATGTTTCCCCTCTGAGTATTTATCCGATTTCCCCCCCCTTTTTGAAAGTTCCTGTTGAATCTGCTTCCACCGCCCTTTCAGGCAGCGCCTTCCAGATCACAACAACTCGCTGTGTAAATAAAAACAAATTCTCCTCATCCCCCCCCTCTGGTTCTTTCCCCGATTCTCTTCAATCTGTGTCCCCCTCTGGTTACCGACCCTCCTGCCCAGTGGAAACAGTTTCTCCTCATTTACTCTGTCCGAACCCCCCTTCCTGATTCCGAACGCTCCTCGATTCAATCTCCCCCTTAACCTTCTCTGCTCTGAGGAGAACAATACCAGCTTCTCCCGGTCTCTCCCACACGGACTGAAGTCCCTCATCCCGGGTCCCATTCGGGGTAAACCTCCGAGGCCCTTGACCTCCTTCCTAAAGTGGGGGGTCCGGAAGTGGACACGGCGCTCCAGCTGTGGCCTGAGGCCTAACCAGGGTTCTGAATACCACAAAGAGATTCATGGCCATTGGTGTGCTTTTGGGAGTGTGTTTAGGTATTGAAGTGTGACCATCAGCTAAGTATTTTCATAAGAGGAAAACTGGTTGGGGGCGGTGGTGGTGGGTGTTGAAGGAGGGGTTTTTGTGGGGGGGGGGTCGCTGCCGTGAGGGTAAAAGTTACGTCCTTAGACCATATGAAACTGTTTGGCTCACCGAGCCTCTTTGGAGGGCCTTTTATGGCTGGTGATGTGGTGTTGGCAAGGAGTCACGTAGGCCAGAGTGCATCGGGGAGCGGGTCAGGGTGCTGGGGGCATTTCCCCACAACCTCTGACCTTTGCCCCTTCCACCTGGTTTTGGGAGGGGGTGGGTATTTCCGTGGGTTGGGTGTTGTAATGAGATGTGTGTTTGTGTACACAGGCTCAGTATGAAAATCCCCCTCACATCTACGCTCTGGCCGACAACATGTATCGGAACATGATCATCGATGGCGAGAATCAGTGTGTCATCATCAGGTAATGGTCCACTCCCCTCTCCAACCCGTCCCTCCTTCCCCTTCCTCCATCGTTCCCCTCTCCCCATTCCCCTCCCTTTCTCTCCCCCTCTCCCCATTCCCCTCCCTTTCGCTCTCCCCCTCCCCATTCCCCTCCCTTTCGCTCTCCCTCTCCCCATTCCCCTCCCTTTCGCTCTCCCCCTCCCCATTCCCCTCCCTTTCGCTCTCCCTCTCCCCATTCCCCTCCCTTTCGCTCTCCCTCTCCCCATTCCCCTCCCCTTCTCTCCCCCTCTCCCCATTCCCCTCCCCTTCTCTCTCCCCCTCTCCCCATTCCCCTCCCTTTCGCTCTCCCCCTCTCCCCATTCCCCTCCCTTTCGCTCTCCCCCTCCCCATTCCCCTCCCCTTCTCTCTCCCTCTGCCCATTCCCCTCCCTTTCGCTCTCCCCCCTCCCCATTCCCCTCCCTTTCTCTCTCCCTCTGCCCATTCCCCTCCCCTTCTCTCTCCCTCTGCCCATTCCCCTCCCTTTCGCTCTCCCCCCTCCCCATTCCCCTCCCCTTCTCTCTCCCTCTGCCCATTCCCCTCCCTTTCTCTCCCCCTCTCCCCATTCCACTCCCCTTCTCTCCCCCTCTCCCCATTCCCCTCCCCTTCTCTCTCCCCCTCTCCCCATTCCCCTCCCCTTCTCTCTCCCTCTGCCCATTCCCCTCCCCTTCTCTCTCCCCTCTCCCCATTCCCCCTCCCTTCTCTCCCCTCCCCATTCCCTCCCCTTCTCTCTCCCTCTGCCATTCCCCTCCCTTCTCTCCCCCTCCCCATTCCCCTCCCCTTCTCTCTCCCTCTCCCCATTCCCCTCCCCTTCTCTCTCCCCCTCTCCCCATTCCCCTCCCCTTCTCTCTCCCTCTGCCCATTCCCCTCCCTTTCTCTCCCCTCCTCCCCATTCCCCTCCCCACCCTTTCTCTCCCCCTCCCCATTCCCCTCCCTTCTCTCCTCCCTCTCCCCATTCCCCTCCCTTTCTCTCCCCCTCTCTCCCATTCCCCTCCCGTTCTCTCCCCCTCCCCATTCCCCCTCCCCTTCTCTCTCACCTCTCCCCTTTCCCCTCCCCTTCTCTCCCCCTCTCCCCATTCCCCTCCCTTTCGCTCTCAACCCCTCCCCATTTCCCCTCCCTTTCGCTCCCCCTCTCCCCATTCCCCTCCCCTTCTCTCCCCCTCTCCCCATTCCCCTCCCTTTCGCTCTCCCCCTCCCCATTCCCCTCCCTTTCTCTCCCCCTCTCCCCATTCCCCTCCCCTTCTCTCCCCCTCTCCCCATTCCCCTCCCTTCGCTCTCCCCCTCCCCATTCCCTCCCTTTCTCTCCCCCTCTCTCCAATTCCCCTCCCTTCTCTCCCCCTCTCCCCCTTCCCCTCCCTTTCGCTCTCCCCCCTCCCCATTCCCCTCCCCTTCTCTCTCCCTCTCCCCATTCCCCTCCCCTCCTCTCCCCTCTCCCCATTCCCCTCCCCTTCTCTCTCCCCCTCCCCATTCCCCTCCCTTTCTCTCCCCCTCTCCCCATTCCCCTCCCCTTCTCTCTCCCCCTCCCCATTCCCCTCCCTTTCTCTCCCCCTCTCCCCATTTCCCCTCCCTTTCTCTCCCCCTCCCCATTCCCTCCCCTTCTCTCTCCCTCTCCCATTCCCCTCCCCTTCTCTCCCCCTCTCCCCATTCCCTCCCTTCTCTCTCCCTCTGCCCATTCCCCTCCCCTTCTCTCTCCCCCTCTCCCCATTCCCCTCCCCTTCTCTCCCCCTCTCCCCATTCCCCTCCCCTTCTCTCCCCCTCTCCCCATTCCCCTCCCCTTCTCTCTCCCCCTCTCCCCCATTCCCCCTCCCTTTCTCTCTCCCTCTGCCCATTCCCCTCCCCTTCTCTCTCCCCTCTGCCCCATTCCCCTCCCCTTCTCTCTCCCTCTCCCCATTCCCCTCCCCTTCTCTCTCCCTCTCCCCATTCCCCTCCCCTTCTCTCTCCCCCTCTCCCCATTCCCCTCCCCTTCTCTCTCCCCTCTCCCCATTCCCCTCCCCTTCTCTCTCCCCTGCCCCATTCCCCTCCCCTTCTCTCTCCCCTCTCCCCATTCCCCTCCCCATCTCTCTCCCTCTCCCCATTCCCCTCCCCATCTCTCTCCCCCCTGCCCCATTCCCCTCCCTTCTCTCTCCCTCTCCCATTCCCCTCCCCTTCTCTCTCCCCTCTCCCATTCCCCTCCCTTCTCTCTCCCTCTGCCCATTCCCCTCCCCTTCTCTCTCCCTCTGCCCATTCCCCTCCCCTTCTCTCTCCCTCTGCCCATTCCCCTCCCTTTCTCTCCCCCTCTCCCCATTCCCCTCCCCTTCTCTCTCCCCCTCTCCCCATTCCCCTCCCTTTCGCTCTCCCCCTCCCCATTCCCCTCCCTTTCGCTCTCCCTCTCCCCATTCCCCTCCCTTTCTCTCCCCCCATCATTCCCTTCCCCTCCCCACCCCCCTCGCTCACTCCCCCTCGCTCATTCCACCCCTCGCTCATTCCACCCCTCGCTCATTCCCCCTCCCCCACACCCCCCTCGCTCAATCCCACTTGCTCAATCCCCTCCCCCTCTCTCCCTCCCTTATTCACCCCTCTCCTCCTCCCTCACTCCCGCCCTCCTCTCTCGTTCCACTCCCCCTCTCCCCTCCTCACTCCCTCCCCTCCCCCTCTCTCTCACCCCCTCCCTCGTATCCCTCCCGCCCCCTCACCCCCTCCATCTCCCTCCCCTTACCTCATCCCTCCACCTCCCTTTGCCCCCTCACCCCACCATCCCAAACCACCCCACCCCCAGCCCCACCAACACCCCCGGCTCTTCTCCCTGGAGAAGCATCGCCCAAGTTTCAGGTTGAACACTTTTTGGTGTTGGTGTTGGTGAGGAGAGGGTTAAGTCCACGCCGATGCAAGAGGAGCTGTTGCATGATGACAGGAATGAGCTGCATTCCTGTTACCTGGGCACCGACAGCCTGTTCATACAGGCTTCAGGAGACGTGTGGCAGGAGTTAAGCAGGTGATTGAAGAGATTGCCTGCCTGCCCTCCCTCCCAGAACCCCGTCTCAACTCTTTCCTGTCCCCCCCCCCACCCACCCCAGCTCTTGTCTCGACCCACAGCCTCGTCTGTCCCCGAATATACTTTCTCCGCTTCCTCGTCCCTTGGGGCTTTCGTTTTAAGCGCGGGGTGGGTCCAACTCTGCGGTGCTGAAGGGGTTAATCCCCCCGCAGGGAGGTCACATAAAGATGCCACTCACTTCCTTGGCGGGTTGAGGGTGGAGAGGTGGTGGTGGGCAAGCGAATCAGGGTGTGGACATGATCAAAGGGACTTGCTTCAGCCCGTCACCACTACAGGGTGTCCCAAAGCGTCTGGCGACCATCTTTCGAGTGTAGGGAACCCAGCAGCCAATTTGCGCACAGCAAGCTCCCACAAACAGAGACGTGATTGTGACCCAGATGGTCTTTTTTTTTAGTGATGCTGCTTGAAGGATTAATATTGGGCCCCAGGGCACAGGAGAGAACTCCCCACCTCCCCCACCCTTCTTCCAGTACTGACCCTCTGACAGTGCGGCACTCCCTCAGTACTGGCCCTCCGACAGTGCGGCACTCCCTCAGTACTGACCCTCTGACAGTGCGGCACTCCCTCAGTACTGACTCTCCGACAGTGCGGCGCTCCCTCAGTACTGACCCTCCGACAGTGCAGTGCTCCCTCAGTACTGACCCTCCGACAGTGCAGCGCTCCCTCAGTACTGACCCTCCGACAGTGCAGCGCTCCCTCAGTACTGACCCTCTGACAGTGCAGCGCTCCCTCAGTACTGACTCTCCGACAGTGCAGCGCTCCCTCAGTACTGACCCTCCGACAGTGCAGCGCTCCCTCAGTACTGACCCTCTGACAGTGCGGCACTCCCTCAGCACTGAGCCTCCGACAGTGCGGCACTCCCTCAGTACTGAGCCTCCGACAGTGCGGCACTCCCTCAGTACTGACCCTCCGACAGTGCGGCACTCCCTCAGTACTGACCCTCTGACAGTGCGGCACTCCCTCAGTACTGACCCTCCGACAGTGCGGCACTCCCTCAGTACTGACCCTCCGACAGTGCGGCACTCCCTCAGTACTGACCCTCCGACAGTGCGGCACTCCCTCAGTACTGACCCTCCGACAGTGCGGCACTCCCTCAGTACAGGCTTTGCGACTGTCAGTCTAGGATGTGAACACATGACTCTAGGCTGCCACTTGACCCCATGATCTTCTGACTCGGAGGCGAGTGTGTGACCCACTGAGACACGTCTGGCACTTCACCTCAATCGACATTAACCACTTCCTCTGGTAAGACCGGGCGCCAGGGAGTCCAGAACGAGGGGGGTGGGGGGCAGAACCTAAACATGGGAGCCAGGCCGGTCAGGGGTGATGTCACTCACTCACTCACTCACTCACACTCACTCACTCACTCACTCACACACACACTCACTCACTCACACACTCACTCACACACTCACACACTCACTCACTCACACACTCACTCACTCACTCACTCACACACTCACTCACTCACACACTCACACACACTCACTCACACACACACACTCACTCACTCACTCACACACTCACTCACTCACTCACTCACACACTCACACACTCACTCACTCACACACTCACTCACTCACTCACACACTCACTCACACACTCACTCACTCACTCACTCACTCACTCACTCACTCACTCACTCACTCACTCACTCACACACTCACTCACTCACTCACACACTCACACACTCACTCACTCACTCACTCACTCACTCACTCACACTCACTCACTCACTCACTCACTCACTCACTCACACACTCACTCACTCACTCACACACTCACTCACTCACTCACTCACTCACTCACTCACTCACTCACTCACTCACACACTCACACACACTCACTCACTCACACACTCACACACTCACTCACACACTCACTCACTCACTCACACACTCACTCACACACTCACTCACACATTCACTCACTCACTCACTCACTCACTCACTCACTCACTCACTCACACACTCACACGTGAAATTCTGTGGAACCTCAACCCTCTGTCTCTCCTCCTTCACACCATAGACAATATATAGGTACATATATATACATTTATATAAATATATATATATAACATGTAAAACAAACAGAAAAACCAACTTAAACACCAACAAAACTGTGCAAAACATTAAACTATACTTGTTTAAAAATTCATTCATGGGATGTGGGCATCACTGCCGAGTCCAAGATTTATTGCCCCTCCCTAATTGCCCCTTGAGAAGGTGGTGGGTGAGCCGCCTTCTTGAGCCGCTGCAGTCCCTGTGGGGTAGGTACACCCACCGTGCTGTTAGGGAGGGAGTTCCAGGATTTTGACCCAGCGACAGTGAAGGAACGGCCGATATATTTCCAAGTCGGGGTGGTGAGTGGCTCGGAGGGGAACTTGCAGGTGGTGGTGTTCCCCATGTGTCTGCTGCCCTTGTCCTTCTAGATGGTAGAGGTCGTGGGTTTGGGCGGCGCTGCCAGAAGAGCCTTGGTGATTGCTGCAGCGCAACTTGTAAATGGTACACACACTGCTGCTACTGTGTGTCGGTGGTGGAGGAGTGAATGTTGAAGGTGGTGTTAAATACTGTTAAATACCACATATTTGTAAGATGCTATCATGGATTGTACAATGCCAGCATATCATTTTAGTTTTTGTAGATAGTTTTAAAAAATTCTTCCGTACTTGGTACAATTTTCAAACAAACTGAACATTGTGCAGAATCCTTGGGTACCAGGGAACCCCCGATGGAAACACACTGATCTATAAATAGCTGAACAGGTCTGAGGGGCTGAATGGCCTCTTCCTGCTCCTGCGCTGTGGGACTTCAGTTCATGTGGAGAGACCGGGAGAAGCTGGGATTGTTCTCCTCAGAGCGGAGAAGGTTAAGGGGGAGATTGAATCGAGGCGTTCGGAATCAGGAAGGGGGTTTGGACAGAGTAAATGAAGAGAAACTGTTTCCACTGGGCAGGAGGGTCGGTAACCAGAGGGGACACAGATTGAAGAGAATCGGGGAAAGAACCAGAGGGGGAGATGAGGAGAATTTGTTTTTATTTACACAGCGAGTTGTTGTGATCTGGAAGGCGCTGCCTGAAAGGGCGGTGGAAGCAGATTCAATAGGAACTTTCAAAAGGGGGGAAAATCGGATAAATACTGGAAGGGGAAACATTTGCAGGGAGGTGGGGGAAAGAGCGGTGTTGGGAGGGACTGCCTGCACCCCCATGGCCCTGGACTCTCTTGTCGAAAAAATATCTGTCTGACTCAGTCTTGAATATATTCCATGACCCGGCTTCCACCGCTCTCTGGGGGGCGGGGGGAGGAGGATGAGAATTCCACAGACTGACCACCTTCTGAGAGAAAAATATTCTCCTCATCTCCGTCATAAAAGTGAGACACCTTATTCTTAAACCGTGTGCCCTAGCTCCAGTCTCACCCAGGAGGGGGAAACACCCTCCCTGCACCCACCCTGTCAAACCCCCCCCTCAGGATCTTACACGTCTCAATAAGATCCCCTCTCATTCTTCTAAACTCCAATGGGAACAGGCCCAACCTGCTCAACCTGTCCTCATAAGACAAACCCCCTTCGTCCCAGGAATGAGTCAAGTGAACCTTCTCTGAACTGCTTCTTATATCTTGTTTTCAAATAAGGAGACCAACATTGTACACGGTGCTCCAGATGTGGTCTCACCAAGACCCTGTACAGCTGCAGTAAAACCTCCCCACTTTTATACCCCATCTCTCCCTCACAATAAACACCAACATCCCACCCGCCTTCCCAATCACTTGCTGCACCCGCACACTAACTTTTCCAGATCCATGTACCAGGACACCCAGATCCCTCTGTATCACCGAGTTTCGCAACCTCGCTCCATTTAAATAAGACGCTGCTTTTCTATTCTTCTGGCCAAACTGGACAACTTCGCATTTTCCCCACATTATACCCCATCTGCTGAATTTTTACCCACTCACTTAACCTGCCTGTATCCCTTTGCAGACTCTCTACCTCCCCCTCGTCAACTCACTCTCCTACCCACCTTGGCGTCAACGGCAAATTTAGCGACCATGCACACACAGCCCCTTCATCCAAATCATCGATGGAGGTTACAAATAGTTGAAGCCCCAGCACTGATCCCTCTGACACTCCAGTAGTTACAGCTTGCCAGTTCGAAAATGATGTCCTGGAGCTGAGATGACTGACCTCCAACAACCACAACCATCTCCTTTTGTGCTGGGTATGACTCCAACCAGCGGGGAGTTTTCCCCCTGATTCCCATTGACTCCAGTTTTGCTGGGGCTCCTTGATGCCACACTCGGTCAAATGTTGCCTTGATGTCAAGGGCAGTCACTCTCACCTCACCTCAGGAGTTCAGCTCTTTTGTCCATGTTTGAACCAAGGCTGTAATGGGGTCAGGAGCTGAGTGACCCTGGTGGAACCAAAACTGGGCATCAGTGAGCAGGTTATTGCTAAGCAAGTGCAGCTTGATAGCATCTATCTCCAGGGTAGTTGTCTCCCTAAGATCATGGAATTGCAGTGTTGATGCTCCTGATAATGATTGTTTCAGTTCTTTGAAGAGGTATTGGTGGTTTCCTGCCACACGAAATGCACATCCTTTCTCAACCATCCCCTCAGCGATAAGGACCTTTAAGCAACATTAGGAATGTGCGGAGACAAGAAATTAAAGAGATCTGGACATCGTGAGGAGTTAGCATGCCTTTAATACCCTCTATTTTACTTGGATCGGGATACATGCCACCACTGGAATAAATAGAACCGAAGAAATTGACCTGCAGCACGTTGAGATCCCATTTCAGACTGGTGAGCGACAATCCTTCATTACCTGCCACTCTCATCAATTTAAACCCTAGTTCTAGATTCTCCCACAAGAGGAAACATTCTCTCCACATCCACCCTGTCATGACCCCTCAGGATCTTATATGTTTCAATCAAGTCGCCTCTCACTCTTCTAAACCCCAGTGGATACAAGCCTAACCTGTCCAACCTTTCCTCATAAAACAACCCACCCATTCCTGCAATGAGGTGAATATTTTCTCTGAGGGTCGTGAGTCTATGGGACTCTCTTCCTGAAAAGGGGGTGGAAGCAGAGTCTTTAAATATTTTTTAAGGCAGAGGTGGATAGATTCTTGGGAACAAGGGGGTGATAGGTTATCAGGGGTAGGTAGGATGCAGATTTGAGGCTACTATTAGGTCAGCCATGACCTTATTGAATGGCAGAGCAGGTTCGAGGGGCTGAATGGCCTACTCCTGCTCCTTGTTCACATGTTTATATGTATGATTGTATGTTATCTTGTAAGTGGATGCTGCACTTAGGTGGTGGATCAATTGACCGACTTGCATTCCCCTGCAAGTGTTACGTTACAGCTCCCTTGAAACTGTCAATTTTGTCGAAACATCCTGGACATTTTGATGTCAGGTCGTGAACTGAGGTGATAGGACTAGTTTCTGAGGTTGATCTGCCTTGCAATGTCTGACCGATTCCATGGATTGTTACTAGGGTGAAGTCGCCATATGCCCAGTAGACCTGCAATCACTGGGCCTTTAGGTTCCGTGATATCGAATACCTGTGACACCCAGGGGGAGTGACTTTGCTTGCGCTCCAGAACTATGGATCCTGCACGTGGACTTAGTAAATCACTGTACGCTCAAAAGTTTCACCTTAGTAGGTTTCGCCATGGCTTTCCCTGCAGACATATCTTTTAGCATCTGCAGAGGTAGTACGTTGGTACTTATCCCTGACTGCGTCAATCTTGGCCAATAACCAGCTTTCTTAGGGCAGATGACTCCGATCTTGGCAAAGGTTTCACATGGTGCGTGACGGTGTTGGTGTGACCCCACAGGACTGA